>NC_029780.3:46647926-46691524 GCF_000817695.3 Arachis duranensis
TCAATTACTAAGCATTTATAAGGAGCTTTTACTTTCCAATAGACACCAACTCAAATAAATTGATCAAGCTTTTCACCAATCAGACTTAAGCTACTCCTTAAGTACTTACGAAGCTACTTTTCGATCACAATTTATTTGCTCAAAGGTAAAAGATAATAATATTGAAGAGATGAGTTTGGAGAGATGCAAACGCTATTTAGAGTGGTTCGGCACAATTCTTGTCCTACGTCCACTTTCTTTCTCAATCGCAATTGAGAAGTTCCACTATTGCCAAGCTTCAAGGTGCTCGCGCAAAACCTTTTACAATCCGAGTCCTTAGTTTCTAACACCTCACGGTATATGATCACCACTCGTATACTAACCCACTCCACTTAGAGATACCTTCTCTAAGATTTGCCTTGAGTACTTAGTATACCTCTTTGGTATCCTCACCGACAAACATCTTTGCATCGATGCAACAAGTCGTTGCATGCTTTGCATCGATGCAAGATGAGTGTGCATCGATGCAAACCTTAAAGAATGGCTTAAAATCACTTCAAAATACTTAGGATTGATCTCAAACTTGTTGGAGTCAATTCCTATGCTTTTGTACCTTTGAAAACAAGTTTTAAACCATTTGGCTAGCATCGAATTGCAAGATGTGCATATGATATGATAATCAAAACATTTTGTGAGTGTGTGTTGAGAGATTTAGCAATTGGTTCTTAACAAGAAGTTACCTAAGTCCTAAGACACTATACTTGTCTTCAAATGTTGTGGACTTGAGTTTCTTGTTGTTGTTGTGTTGCTTTCAACTCTTCATTCCTCAACGTTGGATGTTGGTTGATCTTTCAACATGCTTGTTCATTCAAGTTGTTTGTTGGTTTGTCATTCATCAAAACCTACGAATATAAACTTCGCATACAAGCAACATGATTTACATTAGTCACTAAGCATTTATCCACGCTCTTTATTTTACGTTATGTGTCAATAATTTGATCACGTGTTGATAAAGTTCTAATTTAAAACCATTCTTCGACTCATATCACACATGATGTAATCGACAGTCTACTCTAACATGATTAAAGTTTATTATTTATCGAAATTTTGTATCACCATATTGGATGTTACATTGTTATTAATAAGGTTTATATCTAAAAAGTTAAAAAAAACATATTGGAAGTAGCAGGCACAAATCCGAAGCTAAATTTATCGAATTCTCGTAATAGCAAATTAAATTAAGGAAAAAAGATAGATAAGTCCTGACTTTTTAAATTTTTGACAAATACATCTTTAACAAAATTTAAATACAAAAAAGTCATTGACTTTAACAAACGGAGGATAATTTAATCCTTTCGTCTATTTGTCTCTCATACACCAAACAAAATTGGCTGACGTGGCTGAAATGGTGTCCAGGTGTCCGTTATGGTGCCACGCTGGAAGGAGAATAACGTTCGAAGGACAAATAAGTCATTTACGTCATTTTGCAAATAAAATTCGAAGGACAAATAAGTCCTTGAGAATTTAGTTCACTATGCTTCTATATGTATCATATATTACTATCTAATTGAAATATATCTATATTATGGCTCATATATTACTATCTAATTTAATAATCAAATGTGTCACATGACACTCTTATTAAAATTGAGAGAAAATATATTTTTTTTTAAATTAATAAACTCCCTTCCTAAATTCTCTCATCTACCTCTCTCCATTTTTCTATTTCTCTCTACTATTTTTACTCTATATATAATTTATATTTTATATTAGTAATTTGACAAATCAAAATATGTCATTCGATATTTTTTATAATTAAATTATTTTAAATGTAAAAGTATACACGTTAAATTATTTTAAATTTTAGATAACGAATGTTAAAATTAATTATTAATAAAAAATTAAACTTTTTCATATAAAAATAATAACTAAAAATCTTATTATTTAATTTTTTATCTACAGATATCTTGGTCTTCTTAGTTAGAGACTTTTGTCAACCTACGACTTTTCTATAAAAGTAGTTTGATTTTATAAATCTTTTGTGTCATGTATAATTTATACTGTCAGAATAAAGTGAACTATAATTTTAAAAAGTTTTTATTCCCGTAATGTTATTACGGGTAAAAATACTAGTTTTAATATAATACACAAATGCACTAATGCTAACTTAATACATGAATGATGCACAAGTGAACTAATACTAACTTGATGTATAAATGAACTGATGCTAACTAATGCCACTGGTATGATGAAAACTGAACTAATGCAATTTAACAAATTCTAATATAATACATATATGCACTAATTCTAACTAATGCTAACTAATGTGAGAAAATTGAACTAATACAATTTAAGAAAAAAAAGTAGAAATAGAACAAGCTCAATTTTAGAAATTTTAATATAAGTAATCTAAATTGCAGAATATAAGTTAACTAGATTTCAAAATACAAGCATAATTTATAAACTAAATTCTCATAATAGAAGCATAATAGAAGCATAATGAACTAAATTCTTAAGAACCTATTTGTCCTTCAAACTTTATTTGCAAAATGACGTCAATGACTTATTTGTCTTTCGAACTTTATTCCTTTTCTAGCATGGCACCGTAACGGACACCTAGACACCGTTTCAACCACGTCAGCCAGTTCCGTTTAGCATATGAGAGGCAAATCGACTGAATAATTAAATTATCCTCCGTTTGTTAAAGTCAAAAACTTTTTATATTTAAATTTTGTTAGAAATGTATTTGTCAAAAATTTAAAAAATTAGAAATCTATTTATTCTTTTTTTTTTTAAATTAATTCCTAATTTTTTTTCCGTAATTTTTCGCTATGTCAGGAATTTTGAAAAGTGACAATTGACAAGTGCCCTTTACAATTATGTCCTTTTACTGACATGGAAAGTTTTTTTTATTTCATTGATGATTTCCCTTTAATTAATTTTCCCCGTGATTGTTGATTTGTTGTCATGGTGCAAGACATTTTATATTCCAACATTGACTTATCGTAGATTCCGTAAGTACCGTACACTCAAGAGTCAAAAGTAAACTAAAAAAGGACAGGCATAACCCCATTTTGACGCCAAAAGCTTGCCAACACCAATAAAATAATACAAATGGGTTAATATAAAAATTAAGAATAATCTCCTTGAGGATGAAAGCGTTATCGCGATTGAGTTTAATTACAATTGCTAGAGATTAGAGCACAGTTCAGTAAATGTACATACAAATCTATGTTATTGATTGAACTCATTTTTGAATAATATTTTGGAGTCATAGTTTGGGAGTAATTGAGCACTATAATTTTTTTCCTTTTTTTTAATATATTTATTTTCGTATTTTATATTCTCTTCAATTATTATTATATAAAANCAACTTTGTATATATTATTGTCTACCTACTATTATTTTATTTTTTTTCTCCTTCTAAGATTTGTTAAATACGTCAAAATTAGGGAGACATTCAACTATAACATATTGGCCCACATATGTTCCAACTCAAATTTAAATATTTATTTAGAAGTGTATATATAAGTATCTATTATATTTTATCTTTTTTATCTTATTATATTTGTGTCATATTAATATAAAAATTATGCCATTTTTTTTAATTATTATGTCCACATAATAAGATAAAAAAATGAGACATTTGATATAAAATTTAAAAAATAAATTACACGTATAAAATATAAATACGTAATATAATTTGATTCATGAAAACATCTGATAAAATAGAAATTTTGAGTAATAATGATTAACTTATTAAAAATTGTAGTTGTTCTTGTATGGATACCTTGAGGGTAGCTCGTCTTTTAGGAATCGACGTCGAGTTGTTTCCTTCAATGTCGATCTGTGAACTTTGGAGAAGTCTAATTTTTTTGTCTAAGGAGATGTTCAGTCGTGGAGAGTATAAACAAAGGGGAAAGTGTGCCTGCAAAGGCACTCCGATACTTAAGTTAGTATTGAGAATTTTTTATCTATTTTAAGGATAAAATATCATACCTTTATAGGTGGCATAGAATAGGTCTGTTACGATGCTGTTGATCATCGGCATTGAAAAGCAGTTATTAGAATTTAGTGGGTAATGATGTATGTTCGGACGTTTTTATTCAAAAATGTAGTCTGTTGAGTCTGATCATAACGCATGTCGCCGAGTTATAACGTAGGGAGTCGATTTATTCATCATAATGCCGAGTTATGAGATCGGATTTGTAACGATCGGATCATAGCCCCTTAAGCTAAGCCTGGGAACATGTTTAATGAAGCAGGTTAAACTTTTAATGGATCATAAGTCGGCTACTGGGTGACCTCAAAAGTTGGCAACTAGATTGGCCTGGAGCCCCTAGTTCAAGATGCTTCATTTAAAACGTATATTAAATACATTTTAATAAGAGAGAGAAAAATGTTGAATGCCCATTAATAAATGTGCATGTTCCCAATGCGCATGATGTCATTTGATATGATTGTTTTGATTGTTTAGTGGAATGAAAACCGTTTTAGAATTTAAAGGTTCTTTGGAATCCAAGGAGTTTTGTGGTTTTGGCCAAGGTGTACTTGTTGTCTGTTGCATTTGAAAAAATATGAGCAAAATAGGTACGCTGTTTCTCCTTTCTTCTCTGTAACTTCTGTTCTTCTTCTTTGTTTTATTGTTTGCAAATGGGTTTTGAGAAAGAGAAGAAAGATAAAGTTGATTGGTCATACAACTGGGTAAATGATGATGTTAGGAAGCGGTCTTCACTGTTCTCGGATGAAGAATCTATGAAGGAGAGAGACAAAAAGTAAAGTTGTGAGGGGTGGTTCTGGTGTTCGATTGGAGTTGCTTCCTTGTGTTTCTAGTGACCGTATATTTCATAGGGGGAGGGGTTTGAGTTTATTTTATATGTATAGCTGTGTGTTGAAGGAATTGAGGGTGAAGCTGCCTTTTAGTAAGTTTGTGTGTCAGGTTCTGAAGCAACTAAACTGTGCTCCTTCCCAACTCCATCCTAATGGTTGGGAGTTTTTGCGTGATTTTGAGATTCTGATGGATTTTTTGGAGGAGACTCCTTTTGTAGAGTTATTCTTTTCCTTATTTCAGGCAAAAGGTGTTTGGAAAGGGGGTGGGTGAACTTGAATAGTTCGCCGAGATTTTCTATTTTTAAGTTGTACAAGTCGTTCTTTAAGGATTTTAAGGAGATGTATGTGAAGGTGACTAGTGCTGAGAGGGACTTCCATTTTTATGTTGATGAGCACTTAGGGGAGAAATTCCTGATTTGGTGGTGTTCGAAACCTCGAAATATTCTGGGGCTAGAGATCATTAGCTCAAGAGATGAATGTATCACTGAGTATTTGGTGGAAGTTATTGATCGGAAGGAGTTGATCTCGGTGTTTGATTTGCTGCAGTGGGAGGAGAGTAGGCAGGCTGTGGTAGATTATTTAGGTGAGCTTTCTTACTATTGTTATGTGAATGAGATTTGAAGTATGGTGCTAAATGTTCGGTTTTGTTTGTTTTTAGGTGAAAAATATCTCGGTGTGTTCGGGGCCAACCTTAGAGCTAGGTGATGAGCAGATATTTTATACGTTTTTTAGGGGTATTTTAATATAGTTTTTAGTAGGATCTAGCTACTTTTTAGTATATTTTTATTAGAAAATCACATTTCTAGACTTTACTATGAGTTTGTGTGTTTTTCTATGATTTCAGGTAATTTCTGGCTGAAATTGAGGGACCTGAGCAAAAATCTGATTCAGAGGCTGATAAAGGACTGCTGATGCTATTGGATTCTGACCTCTCTGAACTCGAAGTGGAATTTTTGGATCTACAGAAATCCAAATGGTGCGCTCTTAATTACGTTGGAAAGTAGACATCCAGGGCTTTCCAGCAATATATAATAATCCATACTTTGCCCAAGTTTAGACGACGGAAACTGGCGCTTAACGCCAGCTTTCTGCCCTATTCTGGCGTCAAATGCCAGACACAAGTTACAAAAGTTAAATGCCAATAACAGGTTACAAATTGGCGTTTGAATCCAAGAATAGCTTATGCACGTGAAAGCTTCAATGCTCAGCCCCAGCACACACCAAGTGGGCCCAGGAGTGGATTTCTGCACTATCTATCTTAGTTTACTTATTTTCTGTAAACATAGGTTACTAGTTGAGTATAAAAACTACTTTTAGAGATTTATTTTGTATCGGATGACATTTTACATATGAAATTGTACCTTTGACGGCATGAGTCTCTAAACCCCATGGTTGGGGGTGAGGAGTTCTGCAGCGTCTCGATGAATTAATGCAAGTATTTCTGTTTTCTATTCAATCTCACTTGTTTCTATTCTATGATATTCATTCGCACTTTAACATGATGAATGTGATGATCCGTGACAATCATCGCCATTCTCAAGCTATGAATGCGTGCCTGACAACCACTTCCGTTCTACCTTAGATTGAATGTTTATCTCTTGGGTTTCTGGCTCACAAGTTTGACTGCCTCTCCTGACAACAGAGCGTTGAATCCGTGAGTCCAGAGTCTTCGTGGTATAAGCTAGAACCAATTGGCAGCATTTCTGAGATCCGGAAAGTCTAAACATTGTCTGTCGTATTCCGAGTAGGATCTGGGAGGGGATGTCTGTGACGAGCTTCAAACTCATGAACGTTGGGCGTAGTGACAAACGCAAAAGGATCACTGGATCCTATTCCAACAAAAGTGGGAACCAACAGATGATTAGCCATGTACATGGACCCTTTTCACTGAGAGGACGGCTGGTAGCCATTGACAACGGTGATCCACCAACATACAGCTTGCCATGGAAGGAGACCTGCGTGCGTGAAGAAGAAGACAGTAGGAAAGCAGAAATTCAAAGGACAGAGCATCTCCGAAAATCCAACCCATTCTCCATTACTGCGTAACAAATATTCCTTTCATGCTCTTTCACTTTTCACAATTAAAACTAAGAACCCTATTGATATCCTTACTAAGAATAATAAGATAACCATAGCTTGCTTCAAGCTGGCAATCTCCGTGGGATCGACCCTTACTCAAGTAAGGTATTACTTGGACGACCCAGTGCACTTGCTGGTTATTTGTGCGGAATTACATAGTGTGAGTGTTATTTTCGTGCACCAAGTTTTTGGCGCCGTTGCCGGGATTTTTTGAGTTTGAACAACTGACGGTTTATCTTATTATTTAGATTAGGAAAAATTTGTCTTTTTAATTTAGAGTCACTAGGATTGCATCTTTTCTTATTCCTTTTAAAAATCTTTCAAAAATATTATTTTTCTTCATTAGTTTTTAATTTTTCTTTGAGTCTTTCGTTTAAGTTTAGGTTCACATCTTAAGTTTGGTGTCAATTGCATGTTTTTATTTTCCTTTAAATTTTCGAGTTTGTGTTCATTGTTCTTGCTTGATCTTCAAGTTGTTCTTGCTATTTTTCTTGTTTGATCTTTAGTTTGTCTTGTTTTGTGTCTTTTCTTGTTTTTTTATGCATTTTCAAATTTTTAGTTTTCAAAAAAAATTATATATATTAAAAGTACCTTTTTAAAACACGTTAAATTTATAGCTCAGTTGGCTAGAGCATTGTGCTTGTGTTCTTGGTAATTGGGTATCTTCCTTTTAAAACTTTTTCATAAATAGTTTTTCTTTGATTAAATCTTGTGCCAAATTTTAAGTTTGGTGTTCTCTTGTTAATTTTTCGTTAGTTTTCGAAAATTTAATTTTGGTTTTCTAAAAATTTTAAGTTTGGTGTTCTTTCTTTTGTTCTTGTTGTTCTTGTGAGTCTTCAAGGTGTTCTTGATTCTTCTGTGTTTTGATCTTAAAATTTTTAAGTTTGGTGTGCCTTGGTGTTTTTCCTCCAAAATTTTCGAAAACAAGGAGCATTGGATCTAAAAATTAAGTCTTGTGTCTTTTGTGTGTATTTCTCTTTCATAATAAAATTTAAAAATAAAAAATATATCTTTTCCTTTAATTTCTCATAATTTTCGAATCCCTTAGGTTGACTTGGTCAAAATTTTTAAAATCATATCTTTTTCAGAAACATCCTAACCACTTTCTCTCTCCTCACTTTTTCGAAAATCTTCATAAAATATTTTCAAATCTTTTTTTATTTTATTTTATTTATTTTATTTTTTTATTTTATTATTTCAAAATATATATATATATATAAGTAAATAAATATAAAATAAAATTTTTATCTACATCATCTCCCTTACTCTATCATGGACCTAAGTGGAAATGAACAGTCCAGAAGGACTCTGGGTTCATATGCTAACCCCACTACTGCTTCATATGGGAGTAGTATCTGTATACCCTCCATCGGAGTCAGTAGTTTTGAGTTGAATCCTCAGCTCATTATCATGCTGCAGCAAAATTGTCAGTATTCTTGTCTTCCACAGGAAGAACCTACTAAGTTTCTGGCACAATTCTTACAAATTGCTAACACAGTACATGATAAGTAAGTAGATCAGGATGTCTACAGATTATTACTGTTTCCATTTGCTGTAAAAGACGAAGCTAAGAGGTGGTTAAATAACCAACCTAAAGCTAGCATAAGAACATGGAAACAGTTGTCGGACAAATTCCTGAATCAATATTTCCCTCCTAAGAGGATGACATAGCTAAGGCTGGACATCCAAGGCTTTAGACAAGAGGATAATGAATCCCTTTACAACGCCTGGGAGAGGTACAGAGAGATGCTAAGGAAATGCCCCTCTGAAATGTTTTCAGAATGGGTGCAGTTAGACATCTTCTACTACGGGCTTACAGCAAAAGCTCATATATCTCTAGACCACTCAGCAGGTGGATCTGTAAACGTGAGAAAAATAATTAAAGAGGCTCAAGAGCTCATTGATACAGTTGCTAGAAATCAGCATCTATACTTAAGTAGTGAGTCTTCCATAAAAGAATAGGCTAAGGTAGTATCCACTGAACTTAGTCCTCTGGAACAAGTTGCTGAAATCAATCAGCATTTATGTTATTTGACAGAACAGTTAGCAGAATTTAAAGAGATGTTACAAGACACTAAGGATGCTAACAGGAACATGGAAGCACAACTTGACCAGACAAGACAGCAGTTATCAAAACAGATAACAGAAGAGTGCCAAGCAGTTCAATTAAGGAGTGGAAAAATATTGAATGCCTCAGCTCAAAGCAGCAGAAAACCAAGAAAAGAATAAATAATAGAGGATGAGCAGACTGCTACCCAAAATCTCTCTGAGGACAGTAAGAGGCTAGAGAGGAATGATTCTGGTGTTCAAACACCAGAAAGGGATGAAAAAGTGGCGTTAAACGCCCAGTGGACGCCCAGTTCTGGCGTTCAAACGCCAGAAAAGGGAGAAAAAGTGGCGTTAAACGCCCAAACCATGTTCGATTCTGGCGTTTAAACGCCATAAAAGGGAGGGAATCTGGCATTAAACGCCAATCCATCCCCCAACCCTGGCGTTCAAACGCCTATGAGGGGTCAGACACTTGAAAGTGCTGATAATAACTCCCTCAAGAAGGCTTCTCAACCTACCTCTGTGGGAAATAAACCTGCAGCAACCAAGATTGAAGAATACAAAGCCAAAATACCTTATCCTCAGAAACTCGGCCAAGCGAAACAGGATAAACAATTCGCCCGCTTTGCAGACTATGTCAGGACTCTGGAAATTAAGATTCCATTTGCAAAGGTAGTTGAGCAAATATCCTCTTGTGCTAAGTTCATGAAAGAGATCTTAAGTCATAAGAAGGATTGGAGAGAAACTGAAAAAGTTTTTCTCACTGAAGAATGCAGTGCAATCATTTTAAAGAGCTCACCAGAGAAGCTTAACAATCCTGGAAGCTTTATGATACCATGCACATTAGAGGGAACCTGTACCAAGACAGTTCTATGTGATCTTGGGGCAAGTATCAATCTAATCCCTACATCCACTACCAGAAAGCTTGGCTTGACTGAAGAGGTCAAACCAACCAGGATATGTCTTCAACTTGCTGATGGCTCCATTAAATACCCATCAGGCGTGATTGAAGATATGATTGTCACAGTTTGGCCATTCACATTTCCTACTGATTTTGTAGTGCTGGAAATAGAGGAGCACAAGAGTGCAACTCTCATTCTAAGAAGACCTTTCCTAGGAACTGGATGAACCCTCATTGACGTCCAAAAAAGGAAAGTAACCCTGAGAGTCAATGAGGATGAGTTTAGGCTGAATGCTATTGAAGCAATGAAGCACCCAGACACATCAAAAGACTGCATGCGTGTTGATATAATTGATTCCCTGGTACAGGAGATCAATATGGCTGAGAGTCTCGAATCAGAGCTAGAGGATATCTTTAAAGATGTTCAGCCTGATCTGGAGGAACCAGAGAAAATACAAGAACCTTTGAAAATTCCTCAGGAAGAGGAGAAACCTCCTAAACCCGAGCTCAAACCACTACCACCATCCCTAAAATATGCATTTCTGGGAGAAGGTAAAACTTTTCCTGTAATTATAAGCTCTACATTAGCACAGCCAGATGCATGCACAAGATCCTACTGGAGGATAATGGCAAACCAGTGGTTCAACCACAAAGGTGGCTGAATCCAGCCATGAAGGAGGTGGTGCAAAAAGAGGTCACTAAATTACTAGAGGCTGGGATTACTTATCCCATTTCTGATAGCCCTTAGGTTAAATGCCAAAAACAGGTTACAAACTGCCGTTTGACTCCAAGAGTAGCCTATGCAAGTGAAAGCTTCAATGCTCAGCCCCAGCACACACCAAGTGGGCCCCAGGAGTGGATTTATGTACTATCTATCTTAGTTTACTCATTTTCGGTAAACATAGATTACTAGTTGAGTATAAAAACTACTTTTAGAGATTTATTTTGTATCGGATGAAATTTTACATCTGAAATTGTACCTTTGACGGCATGAGTTTCTAAACCCCATGGTTGGGGGTGAGGAGCTCTACAGCGTCTCGATGAATTAATGCAAGTATTTCTGTTTTCTATTCAATCTCGATTGTTTCTATTCTATGATATTCATTCGCACTTCAACATGATGAATGTGATGATCCGTGACAATCATCACCATTCTCAATCTATGAACGCGTGCCTGACAATCACTTCCGTTCTACCTTAGATTGAATGTTTATCTCTTGGGTTTCTGACTCACAAGTTTGATTGCCTCTCCTGACAATAGAGCGTTCAATCCGTGAGTCCAGAGTCTTTGTGGTATAAGCTAGAACCAATTGGCAGCATTCCTGAGATCTGGAAAGTCTAAACCTTGTCTTTGGTATTCCGAGTAGGATCTGGGAGGGGATGTCTGTGACGAGCTTCAAACTCACGAACGTTGGGCGTAGTGACAGACGCAAAAGGATTACTAGATCCTATTCCAACACAAGTGAGAATCAACAGATGATTAGCCATGTACATGGACCCTTTTCACTGAGAGGACGGCTAGTAGCTAGTGACAATGGTGATCCACCAACATACAGCTTTCCATGGAAGGAGACCTGCGTGCGTGAAGAAGAAGACAGTAAGAAAGCAGAAATTTAAAGGACAGAGCATCTCCAAAACTCCAACCCATTCTCCATTACTACGTAACAAATATTCCTTTCATGCTCTTTCACTTTTCACAATTAAAACTAAGAACCCTATTGATATCCTGACTAAGAATAATAAGATAACCATAGCTTACTTCAAGACGGCAATCTCCGTGGGAACGACCCTTACTCACGTAAGGTATTACTTGGACGACCCAGTGCACTTGCTGGTTAGTTGTGCGGAATTACATAGTGTGAGTATAATTTTCGTGCACTACTAGGGTAAAAAGTAAAAACCTGGATAAGGAGGGTTCAACTTCTAAAGCTAAAAAAACTGTTGAAGCAGGCGAGATGAACCAACCTAAACCGAGCCGGAGGAAAGTGGTTCTGAAGAAGAGAAAAACTGAGGTGGAGGAGTTGTCGGAGGGATCTGAGGATGATGGGGAAGAGGTGCCAGTGGAAGAAATTCGAGGTTTTTTGGAAAACCAAAGGAAGTTACATGTTGTTGCTGATCAAAGTGACGTCAGTATATGCAGGTATTTTCATTTCTCATTGTGTTTTATATATTGACACATATATAAGTACATATTTGTTATGGTGTTTGTGTTGAAGGTGGTTAGTCTTCGACTGGCGAGTGATGAGCGGATAATTTATACGCTTTTTGGCATTGTTTTTAGATAATTTTTAGTAGATCTAGCTACTTTTTAGTATATTTTTATTAGTTTTTAAGCAAAATTCACATTTATGGACTTTACTATGAGTTTGTGTATTTTTTGTGACTTTAGGTATTTTCTGGCTGAAATTGAGGGACCTGAGCAAAAATCTGATTCAGAGGCTGAAAAAGGACTGCTGATGCTGTTGGATTCTGACCTCCCTGCACTCGAAATGGAATTTTTGGAGCTACATAAATTCAAATGGCGTGCTCTCAATTGCGTTGGAAAGTAGACATCCTGGGCTTTCCAGCAATATATAATAGTTTATACTTTGCTCGAGTTTTGATGATGCAAACTGGCGTTCAAACTCCAACTTCCTGTCCTATTCTGGCGTTAAACGCCAAAAACAGGATAGAAGCTGCAGTTAAACGCCCAAACTGGCATAAAAACTGACGTTTAACTCCAAGAAAAAGTCTCTACACATGAAAGCTTCAATGCTCAGCCGAAGCACACACCAAGTGGGTCTGGAAGTGGATTTCTGCATCATTTACTTATTTCTGTAAACCCTAGTAACTAGTTTAGTATAAATAGGACTTTTTACTATTGTATTCATATCTTTGGTATGATCCTTAGATCAACTTTGGATAATTTTTAGTCCTTAGACAATGGGGGCTGGCCTCACGGCCATTCCTGGACCATCATCACTTATGTATTTTCAACGGTGGAGTTTCTACACACCATAGATTAAGGTGTGGAGCTCGGATGTTCCTCGAGTATTAATGCAATTACTACT
Source organism: Arachis duranensis (assembly GCF_000817695.3). Lineage (NCBI taxonomy): Eukaryota > Viridiplantae > Streptophyta > Magnoliopsida > Fabales > Fabaceae > Arachis > Arachis duranensis. The sequence continues at coordinate 46,660,815 of NC_029780.3, forward strand.
TTTTTCTATTCAATTCATGCTTATACTTGTTCTAAGATATCCATTTGCACACAAGAACATGGGAATGTGATGATTATGTGACACTCATCACCATTCTCAACTTATGAACGCGTGCCTGACAAACACTTCCGTTCTACATGAAAACAAGCGTGAATGCATTTCTCTTGGATTCCTGATCCATTCATTTGATTGCCTCTCCTGACAATAAAGCCTTCAATTCCTTGAGATCAGAGTCTTCGTGGTATAAGCTAGAAGAAATTGGTAGCATTCTTGAGATCCGGAAAGTCTAAACCTTGTCTGTGGTATTTCGAGTAGGATCTGGGATGGGATGACTGTGACGAGCTTCAAACTCATGATTGTTGGGCGTAGTGACAAACGCAAAACGATCACGGGATCCTATTCCAACACAAGTGAGAACCGACAGATGATTAGCCCTACGTAACCCGTAGCCGGACCATTTTCACTGAGAGGATGAATGGTAGCCATTGACAACGGTGATCCCCAACATACAGCTTGCCATGGATAGGAGTATGAATGATTGAATGAAGACAGTAGGAAAGCAGAGATCCAGAAGGAATAACACATCTCCATACGCTTATCTGAAATTTCCACCAATGAATTACATAAGTATCTATATCTTTATTTTATGTTTATTTATCTTTCAAATTATTAAAACTCCATAACCATTTGAATCCGCCTGACTGAGATTTACAAGATGACCATGGCTTGCTTCAAGCCAACAATCTTCATGGGATCGAACCCTACTCATGTAAGGTTTATTACTTGGACGACCCAGTGCACTTGCTGGTTAGTTGTGCGAAGTTGTGAAAAAGAGTTGAGATTACAATTGTGCGTACCAAGTTGTCGGTGCCATTGAGATCACAATCTCGTGCACCAAGTTTTTGGCGTCGTTGCCGGGGATTGTTCGAGTTTGGACAACTGACGGTTCATCTTGTTGCTTAGATTAGGTAATTTTGTTCTTGTTTCAACCTTGATTTTATTTTCAAAAAGTTTTCAAAAATCTTTTCTTCTTTTTCGTTTTTCCAAACTAATTTTCGAAAAATCCAAAAAAAAATTATAAAATCATAAAATCAAAAATATTGTGTTTCTTGTTTGAGTATAGAGTCAATTTTTAAGTTTGGTGTTAATTGCATGTTTTAATTTTTCAAAAAAAAATTTCAAAAACTCATGCATGGTGTTCTTCATGATCTTCAAGTTGTTCTTGGTAAGTCTTCTTGTTTGATCTTTATATTTTCTTGTTTTGTGTCTTTCATTGTTTTTCATATGCATTTTTGAATTCATAGTGTCTAAACATGAAAAATCTCTAAGTTTGGGTCTTGCATGTTTTTCCTTTCTTGAAAATTTTTCAAAAATAAGTTTTTGATATTCATCATGATCTTCAAAGTGTCCTTGGTATTCATCTTTACATTCATAGTGTTCTTGCATGCATCATTGGTTTTGATCCAAAATTTTCATGTTTTGAGTCAATTTTGTGTTTTTCTCTCTCCTCATTAAAAATTCAAAAAAATAAAAAAATATCTTTCCCTTATTTCTCTCATAAATTTTGAAATCTTTGGGTTGACTTAGTCAAAAAAATTTTAAAATAAGTTATTTCTTGTTAGTTAAGTCAATATTTCAATTTCAAAAATCCTATCTTTTCAAAACTTTTTCAAAAATCAAACCTTTTTCATCTTGTCTTTCATGTTTTTCGAAAATTTTAAAAATCTTTTTCTTAATTTCATTTCAAATTTTCAAAAACTTTACCAACAATTAATGTGATTGATTCAAAAATTTTAAGTTTGTTACTTTCTTGTTAAGAAAGGTTCAACCTTTAAATTCTAGAATCATATCTTTTAGTTTCTTGTTAGTCAAGTCATTAACCTCAATTTTCAAAATCAAATCTTTTTAAAATTTCTTTTTCAAATCTTTTTCAAAATAAATTTCAATTATATATTTTTAATCATATCTTTTTCAAATCATATCTTTTTCAAACTTTAATTTCAAAATCTTTTCTAACTTCTTATCTTTTCAAAATTGATTTTCAAATCTTTTTCAATTAGCTAATTGACTTTTTGTTTGTTTTACTATTTCTTATCTTTTTCAAAACCACCTAGCTACTTTTCTCTCTCTAATTTTCGAAAATCACCTTCCTCTTTTTCAAAAATCTTTTTATTTAACTAATTGTTTTAAATTTTAATTTTATTCCTTTCTATAAATTCGAATTTTAACTTTAAATTAAAATAAAAACAAAAAAAATAATTTTCTTTCCTTAAAATTAAAATTCGAATTCTCTTCCTCTCATCTTCTTCTATTTACTTATTTAATCACTAACACTCTTCTCTTCTTCTCATAATTTGAACCCTCTTCTCTTCTCTCTGTGTTCAAATTTTTCTTCTTCTATTCTTCTCTTCTTCTACTCACATAAAGGAATACTTATACTGTGACATAGAAGATTTCTCTTCTTTTCTGTTCTCTTCTTTTTCATATGAGCAAGAGCAAGGACAAGGACATTCTTGTTGAAACTGGCCCTGAACCTGAAAGGACTCTAAAAAAGAAGCTAATAGAAGCTAAAGCACAACAATCCAGAGAAAACCTTACAGAGAATCCTGAAAAAGAAGTAATGGCCAAACCTAACAACAATGCAAGGAAGATGCTTGGTGACTTCACTGCACCAAATTCCAATTTTCATGGAAGAAGCATCTCAATCCCTGCCATTGGAGCAAATAATTTTGAGCTTAAGCCTCAATTAGTTTCTCTGATGCAACAGAATTGCAAGTTTCATGGACTTACATCAGAAGGTCCTTTTCAGTTCTTAACTGAATTCTTGCAGATCTGTGATACTGTTAAGACCAACGGAGTTGATCCCGAGGTCTACAAGCTTGTGCTTTTCCCTTTTGCTGTAAGAGACAGAGCTAGAGTATGGTTGTACTCTCAACCTAGAGATAGCCTGAACTCTTGGGATAAGCTGGTCACGGCTTTCTTAGCCAAATTCTTTCCTCCTCAAAAGCTGAGCAAGCTTAGAGTGGATGTTCAAACCTTCAGGCAGAAAGAAGGTGAATCCCTTTATGAAGCTTAGGAAAGATACAAGCAACTGACCAAAAAGTGTCCTTCTGACATGCTTTCAGAATGGACCATCTTGGATATATTCTATGATGGTTTGTCTGAATTGTCTAAGATGTCATTAGACCATTCTACAGGTAGATCTATTCACCTGAAGAAAACACCTGCAGAAGCTCAGGAACTCATTGTAATGGTTGCAAATAACCAGTTCATGTACACCTCTGAAAGGAATCCTATGAATAATGGGACACCTAAGAGGAAGGGAGTTCTTGAAATTGATGCTCTGAATGCCATATTGGCTCAGAACAAAATGTTGACTCAGTAAGTCAATATGATTTCTCAGAGTCTGAATGGTTTGCAAAATGCATCCAACAGTACTAAAGAAGCATCTTCTGAAGAAGAAGCTTATGATCTTGAGAACCCTGCAATGGCAGAGGTGAATTACATGGGTGAATCCTATGGAAACACTTATAATCCTTCATGGAAAAAACATCCAAATTTCTCATGGAAGGATCAACAAAAGCCTCAACAAGGCTTTAACAATAATAATGGTGGAAGAAACAGGTTTAGCAATGGCAAGCCTTTTTCATCATCCTCTCAGCAACAGACAGAGAATTCTGAGCAGAGCCCCTCTAGCTTAGCAAACATAGTCTCTGATCTATCTAAGGCCACTCTAAGTTTTATGAATGAAACAAAGTCCTCCATTAGAAATTTGGAGGCATAAGTGGGCCAGCTGAGTAAAAGAGTCACTGAAAAGCCTCCTAGTACTCTCCCAAGCAATATAGAAGAGAATCGAAAAAGAGAGTGCAAGGCCATAACCTTACTTGGTGTGGCCGAACCTAGAGAGGAGGAGGAGGACGTGAATCCCAGTGAGGAAGACCTCATGGGACGTCCTCTGGACAAAAAAGAGTTCCCAATTGAGGAACCTACTGAATCTGAGGCTCATCTAGAGACCATAGAGATTCCATTGAACCTACTTCTGCCATTCATGAGCTCTGATGACTATTCATCCTCTGAAGAGGATGAAGATATTACTGAAGAGCAAGTTGCTAAGTACCTTGGAGAAATAATGAAGCTGAATACCAAGTTATTTGGTAATGAGACTTGGGTGGATGAGCCTCCCTTGCTCACCAATGAACTGAATAACTTGATTAGGCAGACATTACCTCAAAAGAAAGAGGATCCCGGAAGGTTCTTAATACCTTGTACCATAGGCACCATGACCTTTGAGAAGGCTCTGTGTGACCTGGGGTCAGGCATAAACCTCATGCCACTCTCTGTAATAGAGAAACTGAGAATCTTTGAGGTTCAAGGTGCAAGAATCTCACTAGAGATAGAAGACAAATCAATGAAACAGGCGTACGAACTAGTAGAGGACGTGCTAGTGAAGGTTGAAGGCCTTTACATCCCTGCTGATTTCATAATCCTAGACACTGAGAAAGATGAGGATGAATTCATCATCCTTGGCAGACCTTTCCTAGCCACAGCAAAAGCTATGATTGATGTTGACAGAGGAGAGTTGGTCCTTCAATTGAATGAGGACTACCTTATGTTCAAGACTCAAGGTTCTCCTTCTATACACATGGAGAGGAAGCATGAAAAGCTTCTCTCAATACAGAGTCAAACAAAGCCCCCACATTCAAACTCTAAGTTTGGTGTTGGAAGGGCACAACTAAACTCTAAGTTTGGTGTTGAGAGGCCACAACCATGCTCTGATTATCTGTGAGGCTCCATGAGAGCCCACTGTCAAGCTATTGACATTAAAGAAGAGTTTATTGGGAGGCAACCCAATTTTTATTTATCTATGTTATTTAATGTTTTCTTTAGGTTGATGATCATGTGGAGTCACAAAAACAACTGCAAAAATCAAAGCAAAATCAAAAACATCATTAAAAATAGCACACCCTGGAGAAAAAACTTACTGGCGTTTAAACGCCAGTAAGGGTAGCAGGATGGGCGTTAAACGCCTAGTCTGGCACCATTCTGGGCTTTTAACGCCAGAAATGGCACAAGACTGGTGTTTAACGCCAGAACAGTGCACCAACCTAGCGTTAAACACTAGGACAGGTATAAAAGCTGGCGTTTAACGCCAGAAACAAGCAGCAGTCTAGCGTTAAATGCCAGGATTGCACAATAAGGGCATTTTTGCACACCTAAATAGAGCAGGGATGAGAAGTCCTTGGCCCCTCAGGATCTGTGGACTCCACAGGATCTCCATCTACCCCACCTCTCTCTCTCTCCCCCTCACACATCTCTATAACACTCTACCAAAAACACCACTCACATATTAAATCCTATTATCTTCCCTATATTCTCTTCACCAATCACCTCCATACATCTTCCCGAAAAAACCCACCTACATCACTTTCAAATTCAAACACTTTTCCCTCCCAAACCCACCCAATTCCATTCGGCCACTCTCCCTCTCTTTTTCCCTATAAGTACCCCTCTTCACTCCTTCATTTTCATATATCACAAACCCTTGATACACCAACAACTTGGTCGCACAATTGTAAGCTCACTTCTTTTTCACAACTTCGCACAACTAACCAGCAAGTGCACTGGGTCGTCCAAGTAATAAACCTTACGTGAGTAAGGGTCGATCCCACCGAGATTGTCGGCTTGAAGCAAGCTATGGTCACCTTGTAAATCTCAGTCAGGCGGATTCAAATGGGTTATGGAGTTTTCATAATTAAAAGATAAATAAAACATAAAGTAAAGATAGAGATACTTATGTAATTCATTGGTGAGAATTTCAGATAAGTGCATAGAGATGCTTTGTTCCTGTTGAATCTCTGCTTTCCTACTGCCTTCATCCAATCCTTCATACTTCTTTCCATGGCAAGCTGTATGTTGGGTTTTACCGGCGTCAATGGCTACCTCCCGTCCTCTCAGTGAAAATGGTCCAAATGCGCTGTCACTGCACGGCTAATCATCTGTCGGTTCTCGATCATGTTGGAATAGAATCTAGTGATCCTTTTGCGTCTGACACTACGCCCAACACTCATGAGTTTGAAGCTCGTCACAGTCATCCCTTCCCAGATCATACTCGAAATACCACAGACAAGGTTTAGACTTTCCAGATCTCAGGAATTGCCGCCAATAATTCTAGCTTATACCACGAAGAATAGTGATGAGTGTCACGAATCATCACATTCATCATGTTGAAGTGCAGCGAATATCTTAGAATAAGAATAAGCATGAATTGAATAGAAAACAGTAGTAATTCCATTAATACTCGAGGAACAGCAGAGCTCCACACCCTTAATCTATGGTGTGTAGAAACTCCACCGTTGAAAATACATAAGTGGTCTGGAGGTCCAAGCATGGCCGAATGGCCAGCCTCCCCAAATATGAAAATATGAATTTGAAAATAGGGAAAAAGACCACCAGTACAATAGTCAAAAGTTTTATTTATAATGAAACTAGCTACTAGGGTTTACAGAAATAGGTAAACGATGCAGAAATCCACTTCCGTGCCCACTTGGTGTGTGCTTGGGCTGAGCATTGAAGCTTTCATATGTAGAGGTCTTCCTTGGAGTTAAACACTAGCTTTGGTACCTGTTTGGGCGTTTAATTCCAACTTTTATGCCAATTCTGGCGTTTTGACTTTAGAACAGGACAGAGAAGGGGCGTTTGAATGCCAGTTTGCGTTATCAAAACTCGAGCAAACTATGGACTATTATATATTCCTAGAAAGCCCTGGATGTCTACTTTCCAACGCAATTGAGAGCGTGCCATTTGTGGTTCCATAGCTCCAAAAAATTTACTTCGAGTGCAGAGAGGTCAGAATCCAACAGTATCAGCAGTCCTTTGTCAGCCTCTGAATCAGATTTTTGCTCAGGTCCCTCAATTTCAGCCAGAAAATACCTGAAATCACAGAAAAACACACAAACTCATAGTAAAGTCCAGAAATATGAATTTTGCATAAAAACTAATAAAAACATCCCAAAAAGTAGCTATATCCTACTAAAAACTACCTAAAAACAATGCCAAAAAGCGTATAAATTATCCGCTCATCACAACACCAAACTTAAATTGTTGCTTGTCCCTAAGCAACTGAAAACAAAATAGGATAAAAAGAAGAGAATATACAGTGAATCCCACAGTATCAATGAAACTTAGTCCTAATTAGATGAGCGGGGCTTGTAGCTTTTTGCTTCTGAACAGTTTTGGCATCTCACTTTCTCCTTTGAAATTCAGAATGATTGGCATCTATAGGAACTCAGAATTTTAGATAGTGTTATTGATTCTCCTAGTTCAGTGCGTTGATTTTTGAACACAGCTACTTTATGAGTGTTGGCCGTGACCCTAAGCACTTTGTTTTCCAATATTACCATCGGATACATAAATGCCACAGACACATAACTGGTGAACCTTTTCAGATTGTGACTCAGTTTTGCTAAAGTCCCTAATTAGAGGTGTCCATAGTTCTTAGGCACACACTCTTTTGCTTTGGATCACGACTTTAACCACTCAGTCTCAAGCTTTTCACTTGAACCTGCATACCACAAGTACATGGTTAGGGACAGCTTGATTTAGTTGCTTAGGCCTGAATTTTATTTCCTTGGGCCCTCCTATCCATTAATGCTCAAAGTCTTGGATCATTTTTACCCTTGCCTTTTGGTTTAAAGGGCTATTGGCTTTTTCTGCTTGCTTTTTCTTTTTCTTTCTTTCTTTTTTTCGCCTTTTTTCACTGCTTTTTCTTGCTTCAAGAATTAATTTCATGATTTTTCAGATTATCAATAACATTTTTCTTTGTTCATCATTCTTTTAAGAGCCAACAATTTTAACATTCTTAAACAACAAGATAAAAAATATGCACTGTTCAAGCATTCATTCAGAAAACAAAAAGTATTGCCACCACATCAAAATAATTAAACTAGTTTCAAGATAAAATTTGAAATCCAAGTACTTCTTGTTCTTTTGTAATTAAGCACATTTTTCATATAAGAGAGGTGAATGATTCATGGAGTTATTCATAGCTTCAAGACATAGACACTAGACACTAATGATCATGTAGTCAAGACACAAACATAGATAGAACATATAGCATAAAGCCGAAAAATAGAAAATAAATAGACAAGGAGATTAAGGAATGAGTCCACCTCAGTGAGGGTGGCGTCTTCCTCCTCTTGAAGAACCAATGGTGCTCTTGAGCTCCTTTATGTCTCTTCCTTACCTTTGTTGCTCCTCCCTCATAGCTCTTTGATCTTCTCTAATCTCATGGAGAATGATGGAGTGCTCTTGGTGTTCCACCCTTAATTGGTCTATGTTGTAACTCAAGCTTTCCAAAGAAGTGTTGAGTTGCTCCCAATAATTGTGTGGAGGAAATTGCATCCCTTGAGGCATCTCAGGGATTTCTTGATGAAGGACTTCCTTATGCTCTTATTGAGTGCCATGAATGGGCTCTCTAGTTTGCTCCATCTCCTTTTTAATGATGGGCTTGTGAGATGAATCTCTCCATTTCCCATGACTTAGAGGTGGAAGTAATTGCCTTCCATTTCCTCTTTTCAAAGGTTTCTCTGGCCTTAGGTGCCATAAATAGTTATGAAAAAAAAAACAATACTTTTACCACACCAAACTTAAAATATTTGCTCGTCCCCGAGCAAAAAAAGAAAGAAAGATGTAGAAGAAGAAGAAAATGGAGGAGATGGAGGGTGTATAGGGTTCGGCCAAGGGTAGAAGAGTGTGGGTGTGTTGTTTGAAAATGAAGAAGTGAGAGGGGTTATTTATAGGGAAAAGGGGGGTGTAGTGGCTGAAAGTATTGGGTGGGTTTGGGAGGGAAATGGTTTTGAATTCTGAAGGTGGGTAGGGGTTTTTTGGGGAAGAGTGTTGTTAAAAGGTGTGAAGAGGAGAGAGAGTGAGTTGAGTTTGGTGGAGATACTGTGGGGTCCACAGATCCTGAGGGGTCAAGAAATTCTCTTCCCTGCTCCAATTGGGCGTTCACAACGCCTTAGAGTACAATTCTGGCGTTTAAACGCCAGTTTGCTGTCCTGTTCTGGCATTTAAACACCAGCTTTCCTTCCTGTTCTGGCGTCTAAATGCCAGTTTGTTGCCCTATTCTATTCTGGCGTTTAAACGCCAGTCTGGTGTCCTATTCTTGCATTTAAACGCCCAGAAAGGTGCTAGATTGGGTGTTTAAACGCCCATTTTGCTACCCTTACTAGCGTTTAAATGCCAGTAAGTCCTTTCTCTAGGTTGTGCTGTTTTCAATGCTATTTTTGATTTTTTTCTTTATTTTTGTAATTGTTTTTGTGACTTCACATGATCATCAACCTAAAAAAAACAAAATAATATAGATAAAATTAAAGTAAAATTAGGTTGCCTCCCAATAAGTGCTTCTTTAATGTCAATAGCTTGACAGTGAGCTCTCATGGAGCCTCACAGATGATCAGAGTATGGTTAAGATCTCTCAACACCAAACTTAGAGTTTGGTTGTGGCCTCCCAACACCAAACTTAGAGTTTGAATGTGGGGGCTCTGTTTGACTTGGTATTGGGAGAAGCTCTTCATGCTTACTCTCCATGGTTACAGATGGAGAACCTTGAGTCTTTACTACAAGGCATTCTTCATTCATATGAAGGATCAACTCTCCTCTGTCAACATCAATCACAGCTCTTGCTGTGGCTAGGAAGGGCCTTCCAAGGATGATGGATTCATCCTCATCCCTCCTTGTGTCTAGGATTATGAAATCAGCAGGGAAGTAAAGGCCTTCCACCTTCACTAGCATGTCCTCTACTAGTCCATAAGCCTTTTTCATAGATTTATCTGCCATCTCTAATGAGAATTTGGCAGCTTGTACCTCATAGATTCCTAGTCTCTCCATTACAGAGAGGGGCATCATGTGTATCCCTGACCCCAGGTCACACAGAGCTTTTTCAAAGGTCATGGTGCCTATGGTACAGGGTATTGAGAATTTACCAGGATCCTGTTTCTTTTTAGGTAAATTTTGCTGAACCAATGTATTCAGTTCATTGGTGAGCAAGGGAGGCTCTTCCTCCCAAGTCTCATTACTAAACAGCTTGGCATTCAGCTTCATGATTGCTCCTAAATATTGGGCAACTTACCCTTCAACAATGTCTTCATCCGCTTCAGAAGATGAATAGTCATCAAAGCTCATGAATGGTAAAAGGAGGTCCAAGGGAATCTATATGGTCTTTGTATGAGCCTCAAATTCCTTTGGTTCCTCATTAAGGGATTCCGGACTGACCATTGGACATCCCCTGAGGTCTTCCTCATTGGGATTCATGTCCCCCTCCTCCTCTAAGGTTTCGGCCATGTTGATTATGTCAATGGCCTTGCACTCTCCTTTGAGATTCTCTTTTGTATTGCTTGGGAGAATGCTAGGAGGAGTTTAAGTAACCCTTTTACTCAGCTAGCCCACTTATGCCTCCAAATTTCTAATGGAGGATCTTGTTTCAGTCATGAAACTAAGAGTGGCCTTAGATAGATCAGAGACTATGTTTGCTAAGCTAGAAGGATTCTGCTCAGAATGCTCTGTCTGTTGCCGAGATGATGATGGGAAAGGTTTGCTATTGCTAAACCTGTTTCTTCCACCATTGTTATTATTGAAGCCTTGCTTCTGTTGATCCTTCCATGAAAAATTTGGATGATTTTTCCATGAAGGATTATAGGTGTTGCCAAAGGCTTCACCCAAGTAATTCACCTCTGCCATTGCAGAGTTCTCAGGATCATAAGCTTCTTCTTCAGAAGATGCTTCTTTAGTACTGTTGGATATATTTTGCAATCCATTCAGACTCTGAGAGATCATATTGACTTGTTGGGTCAATATTTTGTTCTGAGCCAGTATGGCATTCAAAGCATCAATTTCAAGAACTCATCTCCTTTGAAGCGTCCCATTACTCACAGGATTCCTCTCAGAGGTATACATGAACTGGTTATTTTCAACCATTTCAATAAGTTCCTGAGCTTCTGCAGGTGTTTTCTTTAGGTGAATGGATCCACCTGCAGAGTGGTCCAGTAACATCTTAGAAAAGTCAGACAGACCATCATAGAATATATCTAATGTGGTCCATTCTGAAAGCATGTCAGAAGGACACTTTTTGGTCAGCTGTTTGTATCTTTCCCAAGCTTCATAAAGGGACTCATCATCTTTTTTTCTGAAGGTTTGAACATCCACTCTAAGCTTGCTTAGCTTTTGAGAAGGAAGGAACTTGGCTAAGAAAGTCATGACCAGCTTATCCCAAGAGTTCAGGCTATCTCTGGGTTGTGAGTCCAACCATGTTCTAGCTCTGTCTCTTACAGCAAAAGGGAAAAGCATAAGCTTGTAGACTTCAGGATCAACTCTATTGGTCTTAACAGTATCACAGATCTACAAGAACTCAGTTAAGAACTGATAAGGGTCTTCTGATGGAAGTCCATGAAACCTGCAGTTCTATTGTAGTAGAGAAACTAATTTAGGCTTTAGCTCAAAATTATTTGCTCCTATGGTAGGGATTGAGATGCTTCTTCCATAAAAGCTGGAAGTATGTGTAGTAAAATCACCAAGCATCTTCCTTGCATTGTTGTTTGGTTTGGCCATAATTGTTTCTTCTGCTGCTTCCTTTTTGAAAATTTCAGTGAGGTCCTCTTCAGAGTTTTGTGCTTTAGCTGCTCTTAGCTTCCTCTTTAGAGTCCTTTCAAGTTCAGGATCAGCTTCAACAAGTATGCCTTTATCTTTGTTCCTACTCATATGAAAGAGAAGAAAACAAAGAAAATATGGAATCCTCTATGTCACAGTATAGAGATTCCTTGAGATGTTAGAGGAAAATAAGAATAGAAGGATGAGGTAAGTAAGGAAGAATTCGAACACACAAAGAGAGATGGAGTTTGAATTGACAATGGAGGAGGAATGTTAGTGTTTAAATAGAAGAAGATAAGAGAGGGGGGAAGAATTTTCGAAAATAAAAAGAATAAAATTTAAAATAAATTTTTGAAAAATTGTTGTGGTTTTGAAAAAGATAAGAAATAGTAAAACAAACAAAAAGTCAATTAGTTAGTTGAAAAAGATTTGAAAATCAATTTTGAAAAGATAAGAAGTTAGAAAAGATTTTGAAATTGATTTTGAAAAAAGATATGATTTGAAAAAGATATGTTTGAAAAGATATGATTGAAATTTATTTTAAAAAAGATTTATAAAGGAAATTAAAAAGATTTGATTCTTGAAAAAGATATGTTTGAAAAGGTATGATTTTGAAAAAGATATGATTGAAAATATTTTATTTGAAAAAGATTTGATTTTGAAAAATTATGAAGATTTGAAAAAGATTTGATTTGAAAACAAAATTTCTATCCTTGTGTCATCCTGGCGTTAAACGCCCAGGAGCTGCATGTTTTGGGTGTTTAACGCCCAATTGCTGCATGGTTTGGGCGTTTAAATGCCCAGCCAAGTACCCTGGTTGGCGTTTAAACGCCAATTTTCCTTTTTCACTGGGCATTTTGAACGCCCAGCTTTTTCTCTGTAATTCCTCTGCTTTATGTTTTTGGATCTTCATTTTGCTAAATCCTTTATTCAAGAAGATATGTTTTCAATTTTGAAAAACAACAAAATGAGTCAAAACATATGATTCTTGGATCAAAACACAAGATATATGCACGAACATTATGAACATCAAGATGAACTCCAAGAACAATCTTGAAGATCAAGATGAACATCAAGAACTCAGTTTTCTTAAAGAAAACATGGAGGACACCAAACTTAGAACTTTCTCATGTTTGGGCCATATGAATGCAAGAATGCATATGTAGAACATCATGCAGTGCAAATCAATAAATCATGAAGATCAAACAAGGCAATTCATCAAGAACGACTTGAAGATCATCAAGAACACAATGCATGTGTTTCGAAAATTGCAAGATAATTAAAATCATGCAATTGATACCAAACTTAAAATTTGGCCCTAGATTCAAACAAGACTCATGAAATATTTTTGAGTTTTTATAATTTTATAAAAAAATTTTTGGATTTTTCGAAAATTATATTTGGAAAAACGAAAAAAAGAAGAACATTTTTGAAAGGTTTTTTTTGAAAACTTTTTGAAAATAAAATAATGGTTAAAACACGAAGAAAATTACCTAATCTGAGCAACAAGATGAACCGTCAGTTGTCCAAACTCGAACAATCCCTGGCAACGGCGCCAAAAACTTGGTGCACGAAATTGTGATACACAATGGTGCCAACAACTTGGTCGCACAATAGTAAGCTCACTTCTTTTTCACAACTTCGCACAACTAACCAGCAAGTGCACTGGGTCTTCCAAGTAATAAATCTTACGTGAGTAAGGGTCGATCCCACGGAGATTGTCGACTTGAAGCAAGCTATGGTCACCTTGTAAATCTCAGTCAGGAGGATTCAAATGAGTTATGGAGTTTTCATAATTAAAAGATAAATAAAACATAAAGTAAAGATAGAGATACTTATGTAATTCATTGGTGAGAATTTCAGATAAGTGCATAGAGATGTTTTGTTCCTGTTGAATCTCTGCTTTCCTACTGCCTTCATCCAATCCTTCATACTCCTTTCCATGGCAAGTTGTATGTTGGGTTTCACTGGCGTCAATGGCTACCTCCCGTCCTCTCAGTGAAAATGGTCCAAATGTGCTGTCACCGCACGGCTAATCATCTGTCAGTTCTCGATCATGTTGGAATAGAATCTGGTGATCCTTTTGCGTCTGCCACTACGCCCAACACTCATGAGTTTGAAGCTCGTCACAGTCATCCCTTCCCAGATCCTACTCGGAATACCACAGACAAGGTTTAGACTTTCCGGATCTCAGGAATAGCCGCCAATAATTCTAGCTTATACCACGAAGACTCCGATCTTTTGGAATGGAGGCTAAGAGATACACGCTCAATCTAAGGTAGAACGGAAGTGGTTGTCAGGCACGCGTTCATAGGTTGAGAATAGTGATGAGTGTCACGAATCATCACATTCATCATGTTGAAATGCAGCGAATATCTTAGAATAAGAATAAGCATGAATTGAATAGAAAATAGTAATAATTGCATTAATACTTGAGGAACAGCAGATCTTCACACCCTTGATCTATGGTGTGTAGAAACTCCACCATTGAAAATACATAAGTGGTCTAGAGGTCCAGGCATGGCTGAATGGCCAGCCTCCCCAAATATGAAAATATAAATTCAAAAATAGGGAAAAAGACCCCCAGTACAATAGTCAAAAGTTTTATTTATAATGAAACTAGCTACTAGGGTTTACAGAAATAGGTAAATGATGCAGAAATCCACTTCTGGGCCCACTTAGTGTGTGCTTGAGCTGAGCATTGAAGCTTTCACGTGTAGAGGTCTTCCTTGGAGTTAAACACCAGCTTTGGTGCCAGTTTGGGCGTTTAACTCCAACTTTTATGCCAGTTCTGGCGTTTTGACTACATAATAGGGCAGAGAAGGGGCGTTTGAATGCTAGTTTGCGTTGTCAAAACTCGAGCAAAGTATGCATTATTATGTATTGCTGGAAAGCCCTGGATGTCTACTTTCCAACGCATTTGAGGTCGCGCCATTTGGAGTTCTGTAGATCAAGAAAATCTACTTCGAGTGCAGAGAGGTCAGAATCCAACAGCATCAGCAGTCATTTGTCAGCCTCTGAATCAGATTTTTGCTCAGGTCCCTCAATTTCAGCCAGAAAATACCTGAAATCATAGAAAAACACACAAACTCATAGTAAAGTCCAGAAATATGAATTTTGCAAAAAAACTAATAAAAACATCCCAAAAAGTAGCTAAATCCTACTAAAAACTACCTAAAAACAATGCCAAAAAGCGTATAAATTATTCGTTCATCACCGAACCTATCTCTCCCTCCATCTCCTCCATTTCCCTCTTCTTCCCCTTCTTTCTTTTTTCTTTTGCTCGAGGACGAGAAAACCTTTTAAGTTTGGTCTGGTAAAAGCATTGCTTTTTGTTTTTCCATAACCATTTATGGTACTTAAGGCCGGAGAAACCTCTAGAAAGAGAAAAGAGAAGGCAAAAGCTTCCACCTCCGAGTCATGGGAGATGGAGAGATTCATCTCAAAGGTCCATCAAGACCACTTCTATGAGGTTGTGGCCAAGAAGAAAGTGATCCCTAAGGTTCCTTTCATGCTCAAGAAGAATGAGTATCCGGAGATCTGACATCAGATCCGAAGAAGTGGTTGGGAAGTTCTTACCAACCCCATTCAACAAGTCGGAATCTTAATGGTTCAAGAGTTCTATGCCAATGCATGGATCACTAGGAACCATGATCAAAGTATGAACCCGAATCCAAAGAATTGGCTTACAATGGTTCGGGGGAAATACTTAGATTTCAGTCCGAAAAATGTAAGGTTGGCGTTCCACTTGCCAATGATGCATGAAAATGCACGCCCCTACACTAGAAGGGTCAACTTTGATCAAAGGTTGGACCAAGTCCTCATGGACATATGTGTGGAAGGAGCTCAATGGAAAAGAGACTCAAGAGGCAAGCAGGTTCAATTGAGAAGACCGGACCTTAAGCCTGTGGCTAGAGGATGGTTAGAGTTCATCCAATGCTCCATCATTCTTACTAGCAACCGATCTGAAGTGACTGTGGATCGGGCCATCATGATCCATAGATCATGATTAGGGAGGAAGTGGAAGTTCGTGAGATCATACCTCTAGAACTTTACAAGGTGGTTGACAAGTCCTCCACTTTTGCGAGGTTAGCTTTTCCTCATCTCATTTGTCACCTATGCAATTTGGCTAGGATTGATATAGAAGGAGACATCCTCATTGAAGAGGACAAGCCCATCACTAAGAAAATGATGGAGCAAACAAGAGAGCCCACTCATGGACCTCAACAAGAGCATGAGAAAATTCCTCATGAAATCCCTGAGATGCCTCAAGGGATGCATTTTCCTCCACACAACTATTGGGAGCAACTCAACACCTCTTTGGAAGGCTTGAGTTATAATATGGACCAACTATGGGTGGAGCACCAAGAGCACTCCATCATTCTCTATGAGATTAGAGAAGATCAAAGAACTATGAGGGATGAGCAACAAAGGCAAGGAAGAGACATAGAGGAGCTCAAGCGTTCCATAAAATCTTCAAGAGGAAGAACTAGCCACCATCACTAAGGTGGACCCGTTCTTTGATTTCCTTGTTCTTATTTTTCTATTTTTCGAATTTGATACTTTATGTTTGTCTATGTTTGTGTCTTTACTACATGATCATTAGTGTCTATTGTCTATGCCTTAAAACTATGAATAATTCCATGAATCATTCACCTCTCTTAAATGAAAAAATGTGCCTAATTACAAAAGAACAAGAAGTACTTGGATTTCAAATTTTATCTTGAAATTAATTTAATTATTTTGATGTGGTGGCAATACTTTTTGTTCTCTAAATGAATGCTTGAACAGTGCATATTTTTGATAGTGAAGTTTATGAATGTTAAAATTGTTGGCTCTTGAAAGAATGATGAACAAAGAGAAATGTTATTGATAATCTGAAAAATCATGAAATTAATTCTTGAAGCAAGAAAAAGCAGTGAATAACAAAGCTTGCGAAAAAAAGAAAAAAATGGCGAAAAAAAGAAAGAAAAAGAAAAAGCAAGCAGAAAAAGCCAATAGCCCTTTAAACCAAAAGGCAAGGGTAAAGAGGATCCAAGGCTTTGAGCATCAGTGGATAAGAGGGCCCAAAGGAATAAAATCCTGGCCTAAGCGGCTAAATCAAGCTGTCCCTAACCATGTGCTTGTATCATGAAGGTCCAAGTGAAAAGATTGAAACTGAGTGATTAAAGTCATGATTCAAAGCAAAAAAAGTGTGCTTAAAAACTCTGGACACCTCTAATTGGGAACTTTAGCAAAGCTAAGTCACAATCTGAAAAGGTTCACTCAGTTATGTGTCTGTGGCATTTATGTATCCGGTGGTAATACTGGAAAACAAAGTGCTTAGGGCCACGGCCAAGACTCATAAAGTAGCTGCGTTCAAAAATCAACATACTGAACTAGGAGAATCAATAACACTATCGAAAATTCTGAGTTCCTATAGATGCCAATCATTCTAAATTTCAAAGGATAAAGTGAGATGGCAAAACTGTTCAGAAGCAAAAAGCTACTAGCTCCGCTCATCTAATTGGGACTAAGTTTCATTGATATTGTGAGATTCATTGTATATTCTCTTCTTTTTATTCTATTTTGTTTTCAGTTGCTTGGGGACAAGCAACAATTTAAGTTTGGTGTTGTGATAAGCTGATAATTTATACGCTTTTTGGCATTATTTTTAGATAGTTTTTAGTAGGATCTAGCTATTTTTTAATATATTTTTTTTAGTTTTTAAACAAGATTCACATTTCTTGACTTTACTACGAGTTTGTGTGTTTTTCTATGATTTTAGGTATTTTCTAGCTGAAATTGAGGAACCTGAGCAACAATCTGATTCAGAGGCTAAAAAAGGACTGCTGATGCTGTTGGATTCTGACGTCCCTGCACTCGAAATGGATTTTTTGGAGTTACATAAATCTAAATGGTGCGCTCTTAATTGCTTTGGAAAGTATACATCCTGGGATTTCCGGCAATATATAATAGTCCATACTTTTCTCGAGTTTTGATGACGCAACCTGGCGTTCAAACGCCAACTTCCTGCCCTACTCTGGCGTTAAACGCCAGAAACAGGATAGAAGCTGCAGTTAAATGCCCAAACTGGCATAAAAATTGGCGTTTAACTCCAAGAAAAGTCTCTACATATGAAAGCTTCAATGCTCAGCCCAAGCACACACGAAGTGGGCCCGAAAGTGGATTTCTGCATCATTTACTTATTTTTGTAAACCCTAGTAACTAGTTTAGTATAAATATGACTTTTTACTATTGTATTTATATCTTTAGGATGATCCTTAGATCATCTTTGGATCATTTTTAGTCCTTAGACATTGGGGGCTGGCCTCACGGCCATGCCTGGACCATCATCACTTATGTATTTTCAACGGTGAAATTTCTACACACCATAGATTAAGGTGTGGAGCTCTGCTGTTCTTCGAGTATTAATGCAATTACTACTATTTTCTATTCAATTCACGCTTATTCTTGTTCTAAGATATCCATTTGCACACAAGAATATGATGAATGTGATGATTATGTGTCACTCATCACCATTCTCAACTTATGAACGCGTGCCTGACAAACACTTCCGTTCTATGTGAAAACAAGCTTGAATGCATATCTCTTGGATTTTTAATCCATGCTTTTGATTGCCTCTCCTGACAACAGAGCCTTCAATTCCTTGAGATCAGAGTCTTCGTGGTATAAGCTAGAACTAATTGGTAGCATTCTTGAGATCCAGAAAGTCTAAACTTTGTCTGTGGTATTCCGAGTAGGATCTGGGATGGGATGACTGTGATGAGTTTCAAACTCATGATTGTTGGGCGTAGTGACAGACGCAAAAGGATCACTGGGTCCTATTCCAACATAAGTGAGAACCGCCAGATGATTAGCCCTACGTAACCCGTAGCCGAACCATTTTCACAGAGAGGACGGACGGTAGCCATTGATAATGGTGATCCCTAACATACAGCTTGCCATGGAAAGGAGTATGAATGATTGAATGAAGGCAGTAGGAAAGCAAAGATTCAGAAGGAATAACGCATCTCCATACGCTTATCTGAAATTCCCACCAATGAATTATATAAGTATCTCTATCTTTATTTTGTGTTTATTTATCTTTTAATTATAAAAACTCCATAACCATTTGAATCCGCCTGACTGAGATTTACAAGATGACCATAGCTTGCTTCAAGCCGACAATCTCCCTGGGATCAACCCTTACCCACATAAGGTTTATTACTTAGACGACCCAGTGCACTTGCTGGTTAGTTGTGCGAAGTTGTGAAAAAGAGTTGAGATTACAATTGTGCGTAACAAGTTGTTGGTGCCATTGAGATCACAATTTCGTGCACCAGTGAGTTTGGGGCGCAGCCGGGAAAAGATCCATTGAAAAATTGCTGAGAAAAAGGAAGATCCGAGTTTGAGGGAAGAATTGATGGTTAAAAGTGCTAAAATCTCGGAGCTAGAGACCAAGTTATCCAAGACTAAGGAGAAGTTGAAGTTGATGAAAGATAATTATGCAAAAGAAGTTGAGGATTTGAAGAAAAAGGAGGCTGACCTTTCTGCTATGAGTGCTCGTCTGATTGAGGTTACAGGTCAGTTGAAGGAGAAGGAGAAAAACAGGCAAGGAGAGATTCTCGA
The DNA here is from genome assembly GCF_000817695.3 of Arachis duranensis. Lineage (NCBI taxonomy): Eukaryota > Viridiplantae > Streptophyta > Magnoliopsida > Fabales > Fabaceae > Arachis > Arachis duranensis. The sequence goes on from NC_029780.3 coordinate 46,680,069, forward strand.
TTCCTTCCTTGAAGATTTTGAAAGAGCTTCTCTTCAGGTAAAATTTCTAGCCCCTGAGGTGGACTTTTCCTAGATGGATTCAGGGAAGATAGTCCAGGACAGGGAAGATAGTGCTGACGAGCAGGGAGATGAAAATGTTGAACAGTAGTTTATGTATTTGCTTTTGAATATAATTTGGTTTAAACTTTTTTAATGGTTGGTGAACTGATTTGCTCCCTTGTGAGCTTTTGACTGTTTTTGCACATGCCTCTTCTAATAAAAAAGAAAGGGCGTTATATATGCTCATAATTTCGATGCAAAGTTTGCATGCATTGCTATTGGCAGATATTTTGATTTAGTTGGGAATTTGTTATAACTATGATAATTTTGTTGAGTAGGCATGGCTGCAGAGATGCCTTTTGAAATTTTAGGTTTGAACCTTAGTTTAGTGGTTAGAATGAATTTAATGATTCACAAATTGTGATTTGGAAAGATAGCTGATTGGTTTTCTGCTTTGCAAAATTGTAGAGAATAGAAAGATGTATTGTACGATACTGGTTGGCTATATCTGAAACAGATATAGATGAACAAATTGGTTTGTCTGATTTGATCAGCAAATGTTGTTTAATCGGTAGTTTTCGATTTGATTGGCAATTATTGTTTGATCGGTAATTGTTGTTTGATCAGTAATTGTTGTTTGATCGGTAACCCCCTATGACGGGTTTGATTGTGAATATAAGTCGGCAAAATAATAGTATAAATTCAGAGATAAAAGAAAGGTGCTCAATGTGAGAATAGTAAGTTGATAAAATAAGAAACATATATATATTGAAAGACCTTTGATTACAAAGGTGCAGGTAGGCAAGCCTCGTTAAAACCTTTCCAAGCAAAACCTGTTTTGGAAAAAATATTGGCAGTAGGGAAAAGAGTACTCGCCTGTCCCTGACTTTTATCTGTAATATAACTTTAAAGATGATACATTCCAAGTATTAGGCAAAGCATTACCATCTAGGGTTTGTAATCGGTAAGCCCCGTTGCCGATGACTTCTATAATCCGGAAAGGGCCTTTCCAGTTAGTTGCTAGCTTGCCATGGCTTGATGGTTTTCTAGCCTGTTCGGTTCTTCTCAGCACCAAGTTATTTATTTGAAAAGACTTTGGGTGCAGTTTCTTGTTGTACCATCGAGCTATATGCTATTGCATAGCTCGGTGTGTGATTGCTGCGGAAGATCGGATTTCTTCAACGAGGTCCAGATTGGTTTGCCGAGCTTTATCTCCTGTACTTTGTTCGGCCAATTGAGTTTGGAGTGAGCTTGAGAGATTTCTACCGGTATCATTGCGGCAGAGCCATATACTAGGCAAAAAGGTGTTTTCTTTGTTGTGGAGTGGATGGTGGTATTATATTCCCATATGATTTCTGGTATGAGCTCGGCCCAGAGGCCTTTGGCGTCGTCTAGTTTCTTTCTTAAGGCATGGAGGATGACTTTATTCGCAGCCTCTACTAACTCATTTGTCTGTGGTTGTTCTACCGATAAGAAATACTGTTTGACTTTTAAATCCTGTCATGCTGCTAGGTCTCCAGTGGAAGGTTAGGGCATGTTGTTGCTTAATTTCATCTTCTGGAATGTCGAGTAGAAAAGAACGTCAGCACTGCTCCTCGGGTCCAGTAGTACTTTTTTGACCAGGAGATCTCCTAACTGGATGGAGATCACAACAAGGTCATCTAAATTTGTTGCCATTGTATTGAAGTCTGAGGCTTGAAATGTCATCTGAGGAAAGTCTGAAGGCGTCGGAGAATGATTTTGACCGGCTTTTATGGACAACATAGCTCGGTAAGAACATTTTCTTGCCGAGCTTGTAGTGCCTCCACCTGCAAAACCTCCAGAAATACAGTTAATGATACCTCTCGGTTGTTCAGGATGACTTGTACTTGGCCGCTCTTTATCCCGGCTGTACTGGGTTGCCGAGTTATGGTCACTAAAGGGAGGGGCACGCCGTTGTATATGCCAACCAATGTACTTGTCGAGATGACCTTGTCGAGCTAGTCGCTCTAAAAGGTCCTTGGCGATGACACACTCGTCGGTGGTATGTCCATGCTTCTAGTGAAAAGTACAATACTTTGATTTGTTTGCATCCTTGGAGTCTGGGTAGTTGCCGACCTTTCGCGGTGGCTTGATTAACTTGGAATTTAGGATCTCTTTGATAATGTCATCACGCTTGGTGTTGAACTGAGTATAGGATTCATATCAAGGAGTAGGTTTAAAATTTTTCTTACTTTCCCGAGGTTTTTCTTCGTCTTTGTGTGGGAGTTTTTCAGTTTTTTGAGCTTATCGGAGTTCTTTAACATCAATCTAACCCTTTTGTTTTACACAAAATTTGGCCAATGTCTTGGGTTTTGCGACAGCAATGGTCTCTTAAAATTTGCCTGGTCAGAGCCCACTTTTGAGGGCGTGCAGATTTACTTCGGGGTGGAGATCAGGTATGCTCACGACGACCTTTGTGAATCGAGTCATGTAATCTTTGAGGCTCTCATTCTGACCTTGTTTGATCATTTCCAGATAATCGGAATCATGCAAGTAGATGGCCGAGCCAGCGAAGTGCTCCTCGAAGAGCTTTGCAATTTCCTGAAAATGAGAAATAGAATCTGCAGGTAAAGAACAAAACCAATCAAGTGCAGGACCATTTAAATAAGAAGGAAAACATTGGCATAAAACTTTGTCAGATGCACTGTTTACTATCATGATGGATCGAAACTTCTTGATGTATTTTGTTGGATCGCCCATCCCATCATAGGGGGTTAAGGTCGTTGGCAGGGTGAACCTTCTGAGCAGTACAAAGTTCATCACATCGGCTGTGAATGGCCCAACAGGATCGTCAGGCGTGGGGTTTTTATTTTCTGGCTGAGCTTCTTCATTCCGAGCAGTTTCGGATACGTGAGTTGGACTAGATTGATGCTCAACTTCTTCCGTTCTTTCCTGGCGATCGTTGTTGTTGTTTTCAATCTGAGCATTAGTTAGCTCGACAATTTGGTTTGCCATTTGCTGATTCTCCTATGCCATGCGCTGGTTGGCTTGTTGCAACTGAGTTACCATCCGAAGAAGTTCGGCTGGTGTAGTTGGGAGTTGATCAGCCATGGTTGAAGGTGAAAATGCTGAGGCCGATGAACAAAGAAATGGATTTATATCTTCGGCCCCACGGTGGGCGCCAATTGTTCTTGTATGGATACCTTGAGGGTAGCTCGACTTCTAGGAATCGACGCCGAGTTGTTTCCTTCAACGCCGATCTGTGAACTTTGGGAAAGTCCGAACTTTCCGCCTAAGGAGATGTCCAGTCGTAGAAAGTATGAACAAAGGGGGGAGTGTACCTGCAAAGACACTCCGATATTTAAGTTAGTATTGAGAATTTTCTATCTATTTTAAAGATGAAATATCATACCTTTAAAGGTAGCGTAGAATAGGTCGGTTACGCTGCTGTTGGTCATCTGCATTGAAGAGCAGTTATTAGAATTTAGTGGGTGATAATGTATGGTCGGACATTTTTATTCTAAGATGTAGTATATTAAGTCTGATCATAACATATGTCCCCAAGTTATAACATAAAAAACCGATTTATTCATCATAATACCAAGTTATGAAATCGAATTTATAACGATCGGATCAGTAATTATTAAAAAGTTTTAAAAGTCAAATCAAAATTTTACCTACATTGCATATTACTTTGATTCTATTGCCAAAACTTTTTAATCACATACTGTAGAGTTTATATAAAACGGACTATTTCTTTGAAAGAATTAAATTCTGTTTTTGTTACCTTTATTAAACGATCAATATTTGGTTCATAACTCAATTAACTCAAATCCACTTCATTAAAGTTAAATGAAGGAACATAATTCCCTAGTAAAGATTTTATTTATTTTTTAAATTTGATTTTAAAACCTTTAATTTTTCATTTCCTCAAGAGTTGATTATGATTGTCGTTGTTTACCAGTGTATTTATTCGTACGATGTACGAAAAGTATTTATTTCTTATATTTATGTTTAAAATATGTTTTTTTAAAAAAATTTATGAATATATTTAACTTATTTAATATATTTTGTATTTATATAATTATATATGTTCGATGAATTGTTTTGCAAAATTCTCATAGGATGTGAATTTGAACTTAAATCCACTTTTATTTCTCATATCAAATTTAAAAATATTTTTACAACTATTTTAATTTATTGTAACTCATTAAGTTCTAGCACAATAAAAATATCGTATTATTAAATTTATTATAAACTTTTAAATTTTCTTTTCAGTTAGAAATCTTATTATATCTGTAAATTAAAAACATAAAATTTTATTTTTAAAAAATCATCAAAATATATTTAAACCAACTAATTTAAATACGAATTATATAACCCTTACTATCAATTATGAGTCATCTCTTTTATCTTGGAGTATTTTTTTCTTTGGTTCAAAGCAAAAAAGAAATTGCAGGAATTAAAGAGTCTTCAACCAAGTACAAAATAATATCCTTCTTAAAGGAAATTTTATATTCATACAAAGTTGGTTTGAATCTAATCTTATTTTAATTCTTTCTTAAAATATATTTTTTTCTCAAAAAAAGATATATTTGGATTTTTAATTGTGCACTATATAGGGTACTCTTATAAAATAATATTAAAAGAAAAAATAATTAAAAAATATACAAAATAAATAATTGGTTTATTATTAATATACAAATTATAATTACTTTTTCATCAATTAGAACAATTTTGATGGGAGCTTTTTGTGTCCGCGTTTCAAATTGTTTTACACTCCATAATCAAGGTATTCTAACTTTAAGTTTTCAAACTTTATGGTTGAACATTACCTTGATATTCCTAATAAAATTATATCTACAAAGAAACGTGTATCTGTGTTTGTTTCAAATTATTTTACACTCTACAATTAAAGTATTCTAACTTTAAATTTTTAAACTTTATACTTGAACGTTGCCTTGATATTCCTAATAAAATTATATCTACACATAACTAATATCATCGCAATTGTTATATACACTACAAGAAAAATGTTAAGTACCGTCGGATTTACTGGCAAATTTTCTGTTAGAATTAATCCGACAGTATAACCCTCACCAATAACCAATTATCGTAGAATTTTTCAATCCGCTGGTCAGTACCGTCAGATTCTGCGACAAAATCTTTATATAATCCACCAGTAATTACCGTCAGAAAAGTCTCGCCAATGATCTTGGAGCTCCACTATTTTCTTTCCCGCTAAATTACCGTTGGATTTTGTCTCCGGTAAATTCAAAAATTTGTTTACATAATAGGTGGTCAAATTCTGATTTTTAATTTAAATTTATTCTTTTGCAAAACTAGTAGTCAAATTCTAAATAATAGAAATCAAATATGGTAAGTTAAATATCAAGTATAAAAAAATTAAAAGTAAAAAAAATAGAATATAATATGAAACAGTCTACAACAAAACTCTAATAATTAAAGATCCTGATAGTTGTCGTCATCATTCCCTGGTCCAGGTGATGCGGCATTCTATGCAGTGATATTGGTGTTGCTGTAGCAGCACCAATACCATTAGCAGTACTGCTGCTATTGGCCCGCATTTGATCTTGGTATATCGCCATATGTTGCTCCATCCGCTAAAGCCACTTCAGCTCCCACCTCCACTCTAGCCTGAAGAAATCTGTGTCTAAGACAAATGTGAGGATGTCCTAACACTTCTCATCTGACTGCAGCAGCTACTGAGCCTGTTGGTGAAGGCTCGGGGTGACCTCCAGCACCTGCTCCCTCAAATCGACACTATCCTCGGGATCGACGTGTCAACTAGTGCCAGAGGCAGATGAATGTCTTAGTGTGGTGGTCATCGGCAAAAAATGATCCCAACCCATGGATGTGATTCTTGTATGACTCTGATGCAGTCTCATGCCAAACCGTGTCAAGATCGACTTCTCTTGCAGCGGAGTAGTTGCCGTCGTCTCCAATCTGCTGAGTTTGCTGGGTAGTGTCCTCCATTAATCTCTGTGTGTAGGACTCCCGTGTAACACATGTTACGATTATAAATGAACTTAATTGAAAACTTTATACCCATGATGTTTACTCACATAATGATCCGCAATCCGCTGATCAGCAAATCTCTCATTGTTCTCCTTCAAGGTGTGAGTATATTAATGACATTATATTTCAAAAACAAAACAAACTTAATAACAAATTGAAACAAGTTACATAACAGCTTGGTCTTTGTCTTCATAAAAGTCGCTAACCCACCAATATACTTTGACGACCTGACCGATGCAATGTTAGCTCTGTTCGGGAGACGGCGACTCTTGAACCTCTCATCAGTCTTCCAATAGACGTACAGTGCCTTCCTAAGATCTGGGCAGAACCAAATAGTGAGGTGGTCGCACTGTTCATGTACAGTCGCCTAGCCATTCGATTGTCGAAGATCTTCTTGATTATGACATTGTGAGTCTTATCTCGTATAAATTTCTCCTGCACAAAAAATATTCACCGAATACTTCATCAAAATTAAACACATAATTAAACAAAATAGAAGATATAAACTAATTCAAGTTTAAATATGTAGAGTTTTTACTGCCCACTTATGAAACCATCGTTTTCTAGTCTAAGCAGGGATCTTTTTGTAGCTTGACGTTAGTACACTTTTGTGTACTTACATTGTTATTTGGCATAAACGTACCAATAAAAAACTTAAAATTAACAGCTTATGAATAAATTATTTGAAGTAATCTATAAACTTCAATTATATTTAGATATTTTAAAAAATTTGACAGAGTTTTATCTATAACTAAAATACGCCACAAACTCTATCCATCAACAATTCACTTAAATAATTCGCAAACAAATCAACTTGGAATTATATGACTTAACTAGCAACATCTATCAACAATAAAGAATTCTCAAAAACTTTTAATTGTTCAAACCTATTAACCTAAATTAAACATATCTTAACAACCTAAATCCACTAAAACTAGAAAATTGAGTGTAACTAAATTAAAATAACTAACTAAATAGTATGCATATAAAAGACTTAAAATAGTAGTTATGTTGTCAAATCATCAAGCCAAATTATCATCCATACAATAGGAGAGGCATCTGGCTGGGATCCTGATAAACCTATATTTCATGGTTTATCTTGTGCTCAATTGAGTGGTTTTTATCAACTCTTTACTCACTTATTCATGCTATTTGCATGATTTTACATTTGCCTTCCTAATTATGTGCTTTGATCGAAAACATGCTTCTTTGGCCTTAAGTTCCCTATGTTTAATCCTCTCTTATTACCATTAGATGCCTTGATATGTGTGTTAAGTGATTTCAGAGATTACAAGGCAAGAATGACTCAGAGGATGGAAAGGAAGTATGCAAAAGTGAAAGGAATACAAGAAGTTGGAGAAACTGCTAAGCTGTCTAGCCTGACCTCTTCACACTCAAATGGCTATAACTTTAGCTACAGAGGTCCAAATGATGCGGTTCTACTTGCGTTGGAAAGCTAACGTCCGGGGCTTCGATTTGATATATAATTTGCGATAGTGACCGTACAGATAGGCGACGCGAATGCATCATCCACGCGGACGCATCGCATCTGCGAAAATCAGCGTGGCAGATTTCGCAAACAGCGAATCCTGGGCTATTTCCGGCCCAGTTTCAAGCCCAGAAAACACAGTTTAAAGGCTGCAAAGTGGAAGAATGAGGGAGAATTCAGATGCTCTCATAATTCACTTTTCATATTTTTAGATGTAGTTTTTAGTGAGAGAGGTTCTCTCCTCTCTCTCTTAGGATTAGGATTAGAATTAGGATTAGGATTTAGGACTTATCTTAGTTTTAGGAGTGACTCTCAATCCCAGGTTCTTTGTATTTATTTATTTTTCAATGTTCCATGTTTAGATTGATCTCCTTAGTTAATGTTATTTGAGATATTTCAAATTGATGATTGCTGTCTTTTATTTATATAAATAATTTGGATTTTCTTGTTTCCCTTTTGGCTTTGGTTGAATAATTGGTGACTCTAGAGTTATCAAACTCATTGTTAATTGAAAATTGGATTTCTTCATTTCATTAATTCATATTCCAATAACTCTGGCCTTTTCCAAGGAAAGACTAGAACTTGAGGAATCAGAATTAATTTATCCACTTAACTTACCTTCATAGTTAGAGGTTAACAAAGTGGGAGAAAAATCCAATTCTCATCACAATTAATAAGGATAACTAGGATAGGACTTCCAGTTCTCACATCTTGCCAAGAGTTTATTTTACAGTCATTCATTTACTTTTATTGCTGAAAACATACCTGTGCCCATTGCCCAACTAACCTTTTACCTTAATCCAAAATCCCAAACACACTTTTTATTAAATAACAATAATAAGAACATACCTCCCTGCCATTCCTTGAGAAGACGACCCGAGGTTTAAATACTCAGTTAACAATTTTTAAAGGGGTTTGTTACTTGTAACAACCAAAACGTTTGCACGAAGGGATTTCTGTTAGTTCAGAAGCTGTATCTACAACGCGAATATTTTTAATAATTCTTTACTAGCAAAAATCCCAACGTCAGATCTGTTAGAGGATTCCTACACCGCAGTGTCTGTCACTAGAGACGTCGTTGTTGAAGTAGTGGGCTGTTGAGTGGACAAAGCGGTAGAGGAGTCCACTCTGGTGAAGCAGCTGAACGACTTTCTGATTGCGGGGTGGTGCAGTAGAAGAAGTTACGTAGTTGGGGTTAGGGACCATGATGAACGACTAATTTTTTGCATCCATTGCCTGTGACGTCCCAGGGATAGTCGGAGTAGAGGGTAAGGACCGAAAAATCCCAGGAGTACTAGTAGACACCCTCCTTCTACCATGATCACGAGATTGATTTGTGACACTTTTGCCTGTCGTGATGTTTGCGAAGAATATACCAATTAAATTCAAATTTGCATCCATTAAATTTAACTAAAACTTTCTGAAACATATTTTTTTACTTAGAATTAATCAAATTAAAATTTTATATAAAATTCAAATTTGCAAAAACAATTTGCATCATTCTTATTTTTAGTTTCATTCAAAATCTTATAAAAATTTTGATAGAACCTCTCCTAAAATTAAGATTTCTCTACCTTTTAAGGGTTCTATCCAAACCAAATATCTCTTATCCCTACTCACCTTTTCAAATATCAAACAATTTATTGAACATAAATTTTCTTGATTTTTATCTTTAATTATCTTTAAGTTATTAATTTTTTCAATCATTAAGACAACAAACAAGGGTTCAAATCCTAATCCACCCATCAAGAGGCTTCAAATATTGTTACTAATAAATTTTATTATTAGAGCTATTAATCCATTTTTAATCTTTAATCAACTTCGATTTAATCATTTAAACAAACTTCAATATTCAAAATCAGATTAATGAAACATTTAATGAAGATAATCAACCCATAAAATGCTAATCAACTAAAAAACCTAAATCATAATACTAATTAACAAAAAAAGCCTAAATTAATCCTAAATTTAACTAAAAGAAAAAGGAAAATTAATAAAAAAATAATGATGTTACCAGAGAAAGGAGACTTGTGGCTGGAGTTGGTTGTTGGTCGTCGCCAGAATGTTAACAACTGTTGTTTGAGACTGAAGGAACAATGACGACAGCAGCACGACAGAGTGCTGGTGGTCGCTGGTGCTACGAGAGTGGCTGGTAGAGGTGGTTGGTGCCGGGGGGAGAGAGAGAGAGAAAAGCGAACCAGCAGATGATGAGAAGGGACTAGAAAAGAGGGTTCGCGATTCGAATTTAGGACACGATTACCGTCGAATTTATCGACAAATTTAATCTGCTAGTAAAATTTCACAGGTGCTAAAAAATGCAACGTTGGACTGCTATTTTTTATTCTTTTCTCATGTATTCATTACAGTAATAAATTTAATGATCAATTTAATTGATATTAAATTAGAATATTATTTATCTCATAATTATATATTAATTATGCATTTATTTACACTATTTTTTTATTAATTGTAATAATTTAATAAATTATGTTATATTTAATAATTATTTTATTCTATATTTTTTTAATATTCTAGTCATTATGAGAAATTATTCTATTTATGACTTTATATAAAATAAATCTTCAAAATATTTATAATGATCTAAAATAAATTTTTTTTCTCTAATAGTTATATACTTTTAGAACACCAATGCATAGACAGACAAAAATAAAAAGCATTAAAATAAAATCATATTCATTACACCATGAAACAAAATCTCAAAGTAACAGAAGAAAAAAAATTAATCACGAGATTTTTGACAAAGAAAAAACTAAAAATATTATTTTATTATCAAAATTTAATTTAAAAATTTAATTTAATAACAAATAATTATGTATAATTTACGTTTAGTATAATTAATAATAAATTAGAATATTATCTTTCTCCTAATAATATAATTATATACGTCCCTACGATTAAATGATTTAAAACATTATTACACATATTTTAAATTTAATAGTATATAAATATTTTATTTCTCATAATTATACTTGATTCTCAAATTTAAGAACAAATATTTATATACTTTTTTTATATAATTTGAACAATTTATGTTTAGTATAATTTATAATAAATTAAAATATTATTTTTCACGAATAATCGTATCATCAAGTGATTTAAAATATTAATACATACATTCTAAATTTAAGAATATATAAATATTTTTTTCATAATCTTGTAGTAATATCCAGGTTTCTTTCATAATGTTTGTGATACGAATTTGCATCATTTCGTATTAAGAAATAGAGAATTAGATAGAAATTCAAAGAGAATTAAAGAAAAATTTCTAGAATTAAGGTCAAGAGAAAAAATAGAATTTTCAATTATATTATCCGTATTCTATATTATTACATCATATTTTTATAATATAATTTTCTAATTGGATTATAGGTCCAATACTAATCCTATTAGTTTGTTACTAATATTATATAATATATTAATATTTATAAAGTGCTATGTAAAATATGTATTTAAAACATTCTTTTTCTTATACACATTTAACATTATCAACAAATAAATAAATTATTATTTTAAAGAAATTATTTTTTATGTATTGATAGCTAAGTATATTAAAATTATATGACATACTATCATAATGGTATATTTTTTAACTCAATTAATTGGATATATTTGAATCTGATTAAAAAATTCATCAGTTGACAAACAAAATTAAAAATAAAAGAATTTAATATTACATATCCAACTTAAATAAATGTAACTTATTAAATTCAAATGTAATTAGTATCCAGATCGATGAAAATAATTCAGAATGGAATATGATGGCATGGGCGTAATATATGATAAATAATTGTGTAAAATATAATCATTGCTGCAAGGATAAAATTGAGTAAGAATACTCATTATATAATTAAAAGAATAAAAATAAGGTTGAATTTATAAAAAAAATAATAAATATTATTTATACTTT
>NC_029780.3:46691615-46711179 GCF_000817695.3 Arachis duranensis
ACACTCATAAACGGTAAATAAAATACTCTATATATAATATTTATGGAAATTTAGAAAAGAATCATTGTAATTATTAAAAAGATATGATATAGAATATTTTGATTATTCTTAAATCTTATCATAATTAATTATTAAATATTAATAAGTACAATAATTTAAAATTAATACTTTCCAAAAACAAAAAAAAACAAAAAAAGAGACAAGTATACTCACATCAGAATGCACCACGTTAGCATGCTTGGCGCTGGAATATAACTCTTGTAGAATAATATAATGACAATGATATAATGATAAGTGATTTAAAATATTAAGACACACATTCTAATTTAATAATATATAAATATTATCATTCTCATTATTATATATATATTATGTAAAATACATATTAAAAGGTATTTTTTTAATACACATTTAGTATTATTGACAAAGAAATATAATTTTTATCTTAAAAGATTTAAGTTTTAGAGTAATTACTCAAATTAGGTTCTGAAATTTATTTTTAAAATTGAATATTTCAGTCCTTCAGGATTCAAAATTCACAAAATAGTTCTTAATTTTTATTTTTGTTAGACAATATAGCCTCTTTTTGTTAGTCACTTATAATGATTACTGATGTAGAATATTAACTCAAAGTCACAGACATAGTTGTTAAATATTCAAGTTGGACAAATCAATCTCTAACATAAAAGTATAAAATAATCCCCAAAAAATGAAAAAAAATCTCAAATAGTTTTTAAAAAATTCTAAAAATTCCAAAACAATTTCTTTAAATATTTTTTTTATCTTTTTCAAAAGTTAATGTCTTGTAATATTTTTATTACTCAAAATAATAAAATATTATTAAAAATATATAATAAATAAAAATATAAAAATAACAAAATATATACTAAAAGATAATTTTATTTATTAACTCTAAAATGTCATAAAAAATAATATTATTTAATTATTAATCTATGATATGTACATAGATGTGATGTAAAAATCATAATAATAATAACTAAATCTAAGAGGTCATTATATTATAAAGGTCATTATTTATATACCTAAACTTTTAAGATATTGACCAAAACTTACAAATTTGACTTCATAGATAATTTGGTTCGCATTGCATGTAAGTTTTAAAGTATTACTTTTATAAGCATTTGCACAAATATTCTCAATTGTTTATATGAAAAATTTCATATTAAATAAAAGTTTTTCTATTCCTTCAAATTAAACAATATTAATGTATTCTCTTCTTTGTCATTAAAAAATGATCATAAAATATAGTATTTACAAATTCAATAAATTAATACTTTGGTCAAAAATAAATATAGGTTCATTTATTTTAAATTTTATTTTTTAAAAATAGTATATTTTCAAAATTAATTTATAATTTAGGATTTTAAAATAAATAAAAAAGCTTTGTACATATAAATAATTTGATTTGAGATAAACTAGACCAAAAATTTTAGAAGTTAAAATTTATTAATTTAAAAATAATTATATATAAATAATTCGAACGGACTATTTTTAAAGATTTTTAGAGACTATTTTAAAAATTTTTTTTAAACACTTTTAGGATTAGTTTATACTTCATTCTAGGGACTAATTTGTCCAAATCTTACACGTGGACACTTCACGGCCACGTGTACGAGTCAACATTTCATGTCAGTAGTCACCGTTAGCGTCGATGTAAAATTCAGTTAAAATATGGATAATTAACTAGTAAATTAATTATGAACAAAAAGGGTTAAAAAATTAAAATTTCGTAATTAAAAAAAATTAAAACATTTACAATATGAATAGAAATAATACCATTAAAGGTTTTAGCCCAATTGGCTAAAATGAGTGAACCAGGCCCATGTTGGATCCAAACCCACATACATAAGCCTTACATTTATGCAATTTCAGCACTAAAACCCCCCATTTCATTGTGTTCCAAGGTGGAGAAGAGAAGAAGAGAGGAAGAACACTTAGTCCTAACCAAACATTATTCACCATTGATTTCAAATCCACATAAGTTTTAATCCATAGCTCCGATTGACGAGCCATTTGTGGCCATGTGTTTGTCTCGAAATTCACTTTGATTTTATCTAAATAAAGTAGTAAGAAAATTCAAATTTCTCACTTAGTTCTTCCTTTCCTTCAATTTCACATTTTTGGTTTGGGTATTGAGAAAAATTTGATTTTTCAAAGGCTCAATCGTGAGATCTAGTAGGGTTTTGACCTAAGGTTACGAAAAATAAGGTAAAGATCCTTTTTCCCTTGATTTTGCACGAATTTAAGTTATGAACTTAGTGTGAATGTTGTGATAATTGAATGTGTTTAGATGGAATTGGATTGGGTTAGCTTGCACTGATACGAAATGGGTTAGTTTAGTACAAATTCGATGTAGAATTAAGTGGAGGATCCCTTTGGTATGGCAATGGTGGAGTTTGAGTTTCGACTGGAAGGATTTCATTTGAGAAAATGGAACTGCCGTCTAAGAAGTTCAGATTTTAGTTTTGAGTAGGCATTATGTAAGATTATATGAATGCTTAGGTTAATTGCCCTAGGATAAAATTGAATGGAATTGCATGTGTTTGTGATTAGTTGGTTGTTGTTATGAATTATGAATTAAATTGTTGTTGAGTTTAGATATGAGATATGGTGAGTATGTTGTATGATGAATGAAATATGATGTATAATGATACTATTGATGATTGGTAAAAATTTTGGCCGGAGGCCATGATGGGGTAAGGAATCCCCACGTGGTAATTGAAGGTAAGTGTGTGAATTATTATTGAAGCAATGAGTGTTATAATTGATTATGTAATTGAGGGAATTGTTGGATTGTTGATATTAAATATTGATGGAAATTGTTAGAAATGAATGATTGATTGAATAATTTGGTTAATTAGGCTTGGATTGATTGGGAGTAGAAGAGGTTGGGTTTGTAAGTGGTTTTGAAATGAAATGGAATTGAATTGATAAATAGCAAGAGTGAATATTTGGGTAAAAACTAGTTTTTAATCAACTTCGATTGGCTGTTACTTGGTTCTCGGACCTTCAAATTTTATGAAACTTATCTTGAATAAAAATTAGTTTGAGTAATTTATGACGTTTGAAGAATGGATGAAAAATAATTTTTAACGAAAAAGTTATGTCCCTTTGAAGTTTATGGTTAAAACTGAATTTTAAAGAAGTTGCAGAAAATTGAGGTTATGCGTACGCATGAGGGGTGTTACAGAATTGAAAGAGTTTTGTGCACATACGATGCGTAAACATAAAAACCAAGTCGTGCGTACGTATGACCCATGCATATGGACAACCTGCATTCCAAAAAGGAATCTCTTTCATGCGAGCCGTGCGCATTCGCGCAAAAAGGGGCTCGTGCGTACGCACGAAATATGCGTATGCACGATTTTTTTGTTTTCTAAGAAATGTTGTTTTCAGCTATTTTTGCCTATGCAACCTATTTTTTCTCCTCTGTAACCCCTATTTATGGTCCGATAACTCATTTTAGGCTTGAGAAGGAGTGTCAGCATAATTAAGAAATGAATTTGATAAAATTGAATAAGATTATGGATTAGAGTATCAAAGATAATGATGGGTTGATGAGAGCTTATAAGTAATGAACTTACTGAATATTTAATTGACTTGAGACTCCCTAGATAGATGCAAGGGTATGGTTTCCCCCACTTGTTATAGGTTGAGATTAAGAATCTTTGGGTAGATGCAGTGGTTCGCCCCACTTATTTTGTGTTGAGATTGGAATGATGTGGAAGTGATTGGAGGGGATGAGATGACATGATTGGATGATGAGGATGAGTTTAATTGAGAATGGTACCTCCCTGGATAGATGCAAGGGTGTGGTTCGCCCCATTTGCTCCGGATGAAGATTTGAGACTCCCTGGGTAGATGCAAAGGTGTAGTTTGCTCCACTTGCTCTGGGTTGAGATTGGAGACTCCTTGTGTAGATGCAAGGGTGTGGTTCGCCTCACTTGCTCCGGGTTGAGAATGAGATTTGAGACTCCCTGGAAAGATTCAATGGTTCATGCCACTTGCTCCGAGTTGAGATTGAGGCTCTATGGGTAGATGCAACGGTACGCCCCAGTTGCTCTGGGTTGAGATTTGAGACTTTGTTGACCCTCCATCGCAAGATGTAGCTGAACACTTAGACCTTTTCGGATAATTCTCCAAGGAAAGTGAATACCTCTTTGGGATGCGCGCACCGAGGAATTGTCAAGGGTTCGCTACCGGATATGTTGGGTATGCCTGGTTGAATAATTGTATTTATATGCTATTTGAGCTAATTACTTTCTTCATTCTCTCTATTTGTGTATTCTTTGTACTGTTTTGTATGTGTTTGAATAACTAAGAGATCCCTTATGCTGACAGTGGTGACGCTGTGGGTTGTTCTTGATGTGATATGGTAATTTGAGGTTTGTGGAAGACTGAGAATAAATGGATAAATTAGAATCTCTTAGGTAAGTTGCCATTTTTTTGGATTAGTGAAACCCTAGGCCAGGATAAAAGAGACGTTGAAGATTAAGATTACTTAGAGAGTTCTTGTTACCTTATATTATATCGATTTGGCACATTTACCCTACTAGGAACCCCTTTGGGTTGGGTTCTCACCCATATATTATTTCTGTTTTTCAGATGCAGGTCCCAGCGCTCCTCAGTGAGCGAGAGTCTTATTTGGAAGATGGTGAAGAAGACTTTTATTTTTGTTTTGGTTTTAGAATCTCTCCTTCTTTTGGAAATACTTATATGATGTATTTATTTTAAAGACTTGCCTATAGAGGCTTATGATGTATTTTTCGAGAGATAGGATATGTATGCCAAACCGTTTTACTGTTGTAACTCAAGCCAACTTAATCTTCACGGGCCGAGACTAGTAGATACTTATATATACTTATATATGTCTTTTTATTCCTATTCTTTCTTTAAGATTTTAATTATCTACCTTTTTCGATGCGCTTACGTATGTTATCAAGTGTGAACAATTGGCAAATTGTCATTCATCCGAAGTTTAAATCCTCTTACAGGCTTTTAGCTTAATACCTTCTTCCATACATAAGTATTTATATTAGCTTTATGTCGTTGCATCAAACCCTCATTTAAGGGTAGAGTGTTACAGTCTAATAGAGAGAAAATGTATTGTCTAACTGAAGTAAACATTAGGAACTATTTTGTGTATTTTAAAACTTGAGAGATTAAATTGTCTAATTTTAAATTTCAAGAATTGATTTGGATAATTACTCTAATTTTTATATATTAATGGCATGAAAGTATATTAAAATTATATGGGATACTATCATATTGGCAATATTTTTAACTTAAATACTTGGATATATTTGAATATGATAAAACAACTCATAAACGATAAAAAAATAAAATTAAAAATAAAAATTAAATATTGCTTATAAGATTCAAATAAAATTAGGATTTGGATCGATGAAAGTAACTCAAGTAGAACTTGATGGATATAACGTGTTATAAATAATTGTGTGAAAGATGATTTTGCTGCAAGGACAAAAATTTGAATAAGAACATTCATTATATAATTAAAAAAATAAAAGTAAAGTTGAATTCATAAAAAAATAAAAAAAATTATAATTTATACATTAAAAAGAATCAATTTCAATACAAAAACATTATCATTATATGAAATAATTAAAGAAGAGAAGAAAATTAAAAAACAAAAACAAAATACTTTGGCTTAATAAAAAATCGAGTTCCTCCAAAAAAAAATTAACGTTACCCACATTCTATTTAGTTGGTCATAATATATATGAATAGATCCAACAATTCTTCAATAAAATAGAGTTTATTGTCCATTCATTGAACTCTTATATCCATGTAATTAGAATCCGGATCAGAGAATACAACTCAAAGTGGTATTCGATAGATGTAGTGCATTGTAAATGATTGTAACAAAAGACAATTGCATTGTAAGGTTAGATGAAAAATTAAGTTTTAGTAAGAATAATCATGAAAAATGAAGGATCGAAAAAAGATCATAAAAAAATTATAATTTGTATCTTAAAAGGATCAACTTCGATGAAAATGAAGGATACATTCTTATTTTATGAAGTAGTAAAGGAAAAATAACAACTTTACAAATTAAACAAAATACTTTGACTCTAAAACTTAGACTCATGAACGATAAAAAAGCTATCTGTAACCTTTAGTCGCATGGAATTAATTATGATAATGTTCAATCAATATATGTGTTATTAATACACACATGCATAACAAAGTTATAAACGTAAATATCGTGTAAATGCTAATTATGTATGATTAACAATTATATTAGAATAATTGACAATTAGTATAAATATTTATTAAATGATAATTTTTATATAATTATATAAAATATACTTTTCTAAAACAAGTTAAGAAGAGATAAGTATGTTTATGAATTCCTAACTATATAGGATCCTATTGTCTATTGTTGTTATATATATCCGGCATATCAAAGCTTGAACGGCTGATAATGAACTAGAATATATAGTATGTGGGGGGCTTTTCTTATTTTAAAAAAAAAACTTATTTTTTAATCTACTTAAAATTAAAAGAAATTATCGTATTGTGTATTATTTTATAATTTCTTTTGTTAGTCAAATTTCAAAGGTTAAGCTTGCAAAATTAAGAAACAACGGAATTTTGCAATATAAGTAGCAAAATTGCTAACAAAAATTATGTTCCATAATCTTGCAGACAGTAATTATGAAATTGCACACATAAACATGAACATATTTGGCATCTTTTAGTTAGAACACATTATATTAAACACTTTACTATCCAATATAAAAAAATCAATACTCTTTTTTTAGGTGCTTAAGTACTAGTATTCCGATATTTACTAGAATAAAATTTTTAAATTTGTCCATAATTTTAAATTTTTTATATTTGCTAACAAAAATTATGTTCCATAATTTTGAATTTTTTAGGTGAATGCTTAGAGGATATTACATTCAAAACATAAACCATCATCATTTTGTCTAATTATTGTATTTGGATAAACATTAACAACAATATATATTCTTATTAGACATTTGTTGAATTTAAATTTGAGTAAGTGAAAATATTAGAACAATGTTAGCTGATATAGGTGCCAGCTTAGCTTAGATATTTATGGTAAAGAAATTAGTTAGAGACTAGTTAAGTTACTAGAGTTAGAATTCTAATAGGACTAACTATGGTTGGCTTAGTGGTTTAGCAAATATTACTAATTGTATATAAACTACACTGAAGCTTCATTACAAGTTTTATGACTCTCCATTATCTTTAGCAAAAAATTTTTTACTATGTAAACTTCTTTCTGCCACTCTTCTTGCACAATATTGACAGTGGTGCAACCAATCATGTGTCATTTTCTTTAGCTAATTTTTACAGTTACCAACATATCAAACTTATTCTTGTTAAGCTGCTAAATGGACATCAAACAATTACTAATATTGCTGAGACAGTAATATTTTCAAATAAGTTGTATCTCACAGGAGTGTTGTACATTCCATGCTTTACTTTCAATTTGTTATCCGTTCCTAAAGTTGCCAAACAATTGAAATGTCATTTTTCAATTTCTAACACTACTTGTGAGGTATAGGACATGAATACTTGGAAGATGATTGGGTATGATAATGAAAATGGAGGCTTATACACATTGACTATTCTTGCATTGACACCACAGTCATCAAATAGCACTGCATTACCATCATCTCATCCCAAGCACAAAAGCACAATTACTGGACACATCACTCATACTACTAGTGGCTCATCCACATTGCATATAGCTGATAATGTAAAAGAAATTGCAACTTTATGGCATTTCAGACTTGGACACATTCCTATAGGCAGAATGCATGTAATAAAGAGGAATTACCCTCTCATAGAATATACAGAAAATATGAAACCATGTGATTTTTGCCATTTTGCTAAGCAAAAAAATTTCCTTTTGTAAACAGTACTATAAAATCTAATAAAATTTTTGATTTTGTGCACCCTTGATGTTTAGGCCCAATAGCCACTCCTTCAACTGTTGGACATAAATATTTTCTAATTGTCATTGATGACAAAGAG
The DNA here is from genome assembly GCF_000817695.3 of Arachis duranensis. NCBI lineage: Eukaryota > Viridiplantae > Streptophyta > Magnoliopsida > Fabales > Fabaceae > Arachis > Arachis duranensis. The sequence continues at coordinate 46,699,668 of NC_029780.3, forward strand.
CAAGTTCACTTGCCTCTATTTTATGAAACTTAAGTCTGAAGTCCAAACCTTGATAAAACAATTTGTGGCCTATGTGAAAACCAATGTAACACAACAGTAAAGTGTTTTAGAACAGATAACGGGACTGAATTCAACATGCGCAAATTTTTCAATAATGATGACATCATACATAAAAAATCATGTGTGGAAACACCCCAACAAAATGTGGTGGTCGAGAGGAAGCATCAGCACCTCTTGGGCATGGCTAGAGCTTTATTATTTCACTCTTCAATTCCAAAATGATTCTTGACTATGTAGTTGGGCACGCTGTCCATCTCATAAATAGAATACCTAGCTCAAATCTAATAAACAAATCTCCTTATGAGGTTTTATTTGAAAATTCTCCAAGTATAATGGAATTGAAGGTCTTCGAGTGTCTAGCCTATGCCACTACACTAAACCCTCATAGAAAGAAATTTGACAAAAGAGAAAGAAAATGTGTTTTCTTAGGCTATAAACATAACACAGAAGGTTTTGTTTTGCATGACCTATATACACGAGAATTGTTTATTTCTAGGCATGTTCAATTCTATGAGAATGTATTTCCTTTTCATATTAATGTTACTCCTGGTTATTGTCAAGAATTGAACTCATCTGATGACAATGACACAAATAAGAAAAATTTTAATATGTATCAATATGATGATTTTTGAATTGTGAACTATATCATGCATCCAAGCATCATGGTGATCCCTTACACATCACACCATCTCACAAGCATCTTGAGGAAGTCATCCCTGACCCTCTAAATTTGCATAATACCCCTGCATCATTTAAAGAAAATAATGCATCCCTTGATTATCAAAACACTACATCATCATCTTTCGTGACTCAACAACTGGCTCCTAGGAAATCATATAGAATTAAGAAACCCCCTGTATACTTACAGGATTATCAATGCTCCACCATTTCTGTAACAGTTCAGACCACCCGCTAACACAATATTGTCCGCTTTGGCACACAAGACCTTACAAATTTGCCTTTGATGATAGGGATGATAGCTAAAGCCCCCCATACTCACTCCTCAAAATGCGTCATGCTAGGGAGAGGTATCCACACCCTTATAAGGCTTGCTTCATTCCCCTCCCCAACCGATGTGAGACCTTACAATTCTGGCTACATTAATATATTCATCTGCCAATAAGTATCCTTTTACAAAATATGTTTCTTATAATAGACTATCCCTAAAATTTAAAAATTTCTCACTAGCCATAGCAGCCATCTCAGAACCCAAAATCTTTGATGAAGTTGTGAAAATGAATTTTTGGCAAAATGCAATCAATGCCAAGCTTCGAGCTCTTGAAAATAATAGAACATGCACTATTACTAGCCTACCTCATGGGAAGAATGTTATCGGTTCAAGATGGATCTTTAAGGTGAAGTTTAATGCCGATGGAACTGTAGAAAGACACAAAGCAAGATTGATTGCAAATGTGTTCACCCAAAGAGCCGGTTTTGACTATTTTAACACATTTAGTCCTGTGGTACACATGACTACTCTGAGAGTTCTATTGTCCATTGCTGTCCTAAAGAGATTATTTCTACAACAATTTGGTGTTAATACTTCTTTTCTCTGTGGGGATCTACCTGAAGCGGTTTACATGAAGGTTCCCCAGGGTTTGCAAGTGGTGCACGTACGCAAACCCCACACTTCCGTACGGCAGTACCAACAAGTCCACTAGGTCGTCCAAGTAATACCTGAGCAAGTCAGGGTCGATCCCACGGAGATTGTGGCTTGAAGCAAGCTATGGTTTTCTTGCAGGTTTTAGTCAGGCAGAATTAGAAGGTTGTTGGATTAACTTTGAATGATTATATGTCATATATGGAATTGTACGAGGAATGTGTGAAAAGAATACTGAATTGGAATAAATGATGGGAATAGAGTTGAGAGTTAGAGTTGCTTTGCCTTTCTGAATTAATTTTGGTACTACTACTCTCCTTACTTGTGAGTGACTTCTTCAATGGCAGGCTGTATGTGATTGACACTGGTTTGAGCAGCTGCCAATACTCCTCCAGATCTGAACCCCAGGTATAGTGTGGTTCCATCTCTACTTGAGGGTGAAGCACGTACAATCCATTCTCCTTTATGATCCTACCCAAAATGCCGCAGACAAGGTTGGATCTTCTGAATTAGAGAATGCTGCATCTTTGGGTTCTAGCCTCTACCACAAAGACCCTAATATCCCAAGAAATCGGCTAAACTAATGTCTCAAGAAGTCCCCAATGAAGTCATGGATTAGCTGTCTGAGAGATGTATATTCAAGCTGTTGGTCATCCTTGTCCAGTGAAAGATGCATTCTGACCCAAGTAGACGCAAGTGTTTGTCAGGCATGTTCGTCTTAATGTGATGAACATAGCTAATTGGTTAGATAATCCTATTCACCATGATGAAGTACGAATATACATCTTAGAATTAATCAAACACGGATCGAAGAGAAACAGTAGCACTTTTATTAATTCATAGGACTCAGCATGGCTCCTTGTAACACCCCAATAACCCTAAGCCTTACCTTACATCATAAAGCGAAGGTTAATCAAAGGTTGCGACAGTTCTAAGCTCATCCATATGGTATAGAGAAAGAATTAATATAATCTAGAAGCCCGATGAAGGATATAGCTCAAAAATAGGATTTAAAAGCGCAAAACGTACTTACGAAGCTTCTAACTTAAAGCACAAGAAACCGATACAATATTACAAAAGATAATAGTATAATATCAAGAGAATCTAGTCATGGCTTGCGAAGTTTAAGCCGGCTAGCCATATATATAGACAAAACAGAACCAGATAGTAAAAACAGCTTATACAAGTTTTTCTCTCTCAAATACAAGCCTCTAAGCCAAAAACAAAATACAAAAGTGAGAGATATATATAAACAAAACAAAAGACTCCAAAAGTAAGAGGATCCTCCACTTCTGTCACCATCCAAAGCAACTCACCGAGGTGGGTTGCGACCTGCATTTGAAAAAAAGAAACAACAGACTATGGTATGAGAACCGGAGGTTCTCAGTATTGTAACAGTGCCCAGTGATGTAGGATATAAGACCCCGGGATGCCAAAGCATACTAAAACAATAAAGCATAACTTAAACCATAATACAATAAAAGGGTAATCTATCTTAGTGGATTCTCTAACTAACAACTCTCTGCTGTCCTACAGCCTTCACCAACCTATCCTCCATGCGATCTCATCGCCACCACCTTCTGAACCTCCTCAATCCCGGTAGAAAACACAAATAATTTCAATGCAAGTAAAACACAAGTAGAAGCATATAAGGCAAGTAATTCAAGTAAGCAATTAGGCATGTTATTCAAATAGGCATACAATTACAAGTCGGCAAAGCAAACAAATAGGTAGAAGATGCACATGATGAATGCATGTCCTACTGGCTATGATATCATATTATCGGTTCAGCTACCAACCCGACACGCCTCCATGGAGATGTCGCCCTTCGAAATCATCATTGGGAACCCCCGAGATATAGTGCTCGGATCACCGTCCAGAATTTTGTGCTTGCACACTCTATTGATCCGAAGGGATGTGAGGGGATACTCTTGCCACGGACCTTACATCTCAACGCAAGCGGGACGGACCACCGCCCTTACGTCACCACCGCTACCTCGACAGGCAGGATCCAACCGCCGTCCCTGCCGGGCGCATAGCGTCTCATAATCTCAATATAAAATAGTAGTTTCAGTGGTTTTTCAAAAAACATTTCCAATTCATCTATGACTCATCATTGCACATTCGAGTCCTCGACTCGTCTCAACCACTGTCAAATCAACATTTCCATTCTGAGTCCTCGACTCATCTCAACTATTGTCAAATCAACATTTCAGTCCTGAACACATCAGTTCTCATCTCATCTATCAATCATTCTTCACATACCATCAAACCATCCTTAGTACACCCGAATCCTAATCCTCCGTTTTCTAATTTTTCATAAGAATATCAACTAAAACCCTTAGGTTATTTCCCATGTTCTCATACTCAAAATTAAGCTCAAAAGTCTTAAAATAGTGTCATAGAAGCTTACAATCTTGTTGGGAAGGTGAAATAGATGAAAACAAAATTTAAATTTGTGAAACAGGGCGTGTGCGTACGCACAGGGGTGTGCGCGTGCACGGCCAGGAGAAGTTTCAAAGCGTGTGAGTACGCATAAGGGTGAGCATACGTAAAGGTAAAAGTTTTCACAAATTCTGTTTCACTCGCATAAGTTGTGCTAGTGCCCTTAACAGATTGACATTTCCAACGTGTGCGTGCACACAGGGCTATGCGTATGCATAGGTTGTAATTCCTCATTGGGTATGTACGCGCACAAGCTGTGCTAGCACTGCAAACAGGAAGCCTTCCCTTGCGTGTGCATACGCACAAGTCTGTGCGTGCGCACAGGTTTAAATTTTTGGAGTGGTGTGCGTGCGCACATACCAGAAATCACAAAATTCTGCAACTTTGCAGAATTTCAGATTTTGATACCAAACTTTGAATGATCATAACTTCCTCTACAAAAATCCAAATCTTATAATCTTTATATCAATTTGAAGAGTTTTCAATAAACTTTAATTCTAAATAAGTTTCAACGAATTTTGAAAGCAGAGACAAAATTTATGACTAGATAAAGTTCACAAAAATCCCCTTTTTACCAACTTTTCACATGTACTCAAATTTACCAAATTCTCAAACCACATCCAACTAAATCAATACCAAACTTCTATTTACAACACAATTTACCTTCTTGGGTCACAATTCACCATTCTCAACCATCAAACATCCCATATATGACTCTAAAATCAATCCTTCACCAACACATTCACCAATCATCACTTTATCTCTATCAAGTTTCATTATCAACCTCATTCATGCTTTATATCAATATCCAACAATATACAATCATTCAAAATTATCAAGCATCATATCTCAACATCATTATTTCTCAACATAACAATATCAATTCAACATACAACATCAATTCAACATACAACATCAACCAACCATTATCAACAACCACATAAATCCAAACCTATCCTATGGGTCACTAGCCTAAGTGTCCATGAATATTATATACTACATAGAGGAAACCGAAATCATACTGTTCATACCCTGGGTCGAGCTATCCGACCCGGGATGTTCTACTAACAAATTGATCGACCTCTATAGGTCAGGACAATCCGACCTCTTCTCCTAGAGCTCAACAAAATCACCCGGAAGAGCCCAAAAAGGGCCCAACAGAGGAACACGACCCAAATCCTAAAGGCAGCCCAAGCTTATAGAGATAAGGGCGATTTTCTTGAAGATAAGATGACCTCACTCAAAGATAAGATAAGATAAGATAACTATCTTATCTCCAAAAAGGTCACTCCACACCATTATAAATACACTAGAGCACCCAGGTATAACTCATACTCTGATTCTACATAAAAACCTGCTTAATACCCTTGTTAACTTCAGTATCGGAGTTCCTTGCAGGTACCACCACCCTCTAGTGACAAAGGATCAACAGTATTGCCAGTCCAACAAGTCGGACGCGACAGCTCCGGCCACCACACACAAGCCAGACCCATCATCTCTGATCAGTACAAAACATCTTGTCCGAGGTCAACCTACAGTTTCAGGTAACCTTCGAAATATTCGTGCCGTTGCCGGGGACCTGGAAGTCATCCCATCAATCATGGAGGATAACCTGACCAACGACCACGACTCTGATGTGGAGAACAGAATGCCACACAAGAACCTGGAGGTTACACTAGATGATACTTCTCAACCTAACAAAGACAAAGACTCCCCAAGCATAGGACCTATGGGAGCTCTTCAAGATCGCCTAAAACAACTCGAAAAAGAGGTCGAATATCAGCGGGAAGCCGAGAAAGACCTACAAAGGAAAGTTAGTTGATGCCGCGAATTAGAAGACAAGCTCCAAAAGCTCGAAGCTGATCTCAAAACTAAAATAACTCAATCCAGTCACGAGGATAATTCCCGCAAGGATCAAGACCCATTCACGAAAGAGATCATGAAGGCCAAAATCCTAAAAAACTTCAAACCTCCCGATATGACTTTATATGATGGCACATCAGATCCCGGCCATCATCTCAGCAATTTCCGAAGCAGAATGTATCTCACCGACGCCTCAGACGCCACTCGATGCAAAGCTTTCCTGACCACCTTAACAAAAGCAGCAATTAAATGGTTCGACAATCTGTCCCCAGGTCCATCTCAAGCTTTGATTACTTAGCCAAAACGTTTCTAGCCAGATTTTCCATCCGGAAGGACAAAACTAAACACGCCCCAAGTCTACTAGAGATCAAGCAAGGAGATTAGAAAAGTCTTCGTAGCTACATGAAAAGATTCAACAAAGCATGTCTGGACATTCAGAGTTTACCAACCAAAGTAGCCATTATGGGTCTCATCAATGGCCTACGAGAGGGAGCTTTTAGTCAATCCATATCAAAGAAATATCCCACATCTCTAAATGAAGTACAAGAATGAGCAGAAAAATACATCAACATGGAGGAAAACTCTCGACTAGAAGAAACCCCAAAATTCAGATTCTCTGACTCTTCCCGAGATAAAGATAAAGATTCCAAGAAAAAAGATGATCTGCATGGAGAGAAGATTAAGAAATTCCACAATTACACCCCTCTCCGGGTGTCTCTTGTGGAAGTTTACAGAGAAGTATGCCACACGGAGAATATTCCACCACCTCATCCACATAAAAGCAAAAAGGGAGGAGGAAACCGGACAGAATATTGCGAATACCATTGAATCTATGGACATCCCACCAAGGAGTGCTTTGACTTGAAAAATGTCATAGAGAAATTGGTAAGGGAGTGGAGACTAGATCGGTACCTAGCCAGTAAGACAGATGAGCCCAGAAAAAGAAGAAGAGACGAAGAGGTTGGCCGCTCAGAACGATCACCTCGTACCCCGGTGAGGCATGTTCACATGATACATGGGGGATTCGCGGGAGGAGGAATCTCCAAATCATCTCACAAAAGACACCTCAAAGAAGTGTACCATGTTGGAGGAGAAGAGGTACCCAACCTCCCTGCTATCACCTTTACTAAAGAGGACGCAGCTGGCGTCATCATAGGACATGACGATCCTATGGTCATCAATATCATGTTGGCCAATGCCAATCTACACCGAACACTGGTGGACCAAGGAAGCTCGGCCGACATTTTATTCAAGACGGCCTTCGACAAGCTCGGCCTAGAAGAAAAAGTGCTCAGAGCAAATCCGGACAGCTTATTTGGACTTGGAGACACCCCAATCCAACCGCTCAGTTACATCTCGCTACACACAACCTTTGAAAAAGGAAACCGGTCTATAACCCTCAACATAGACTACATCGTGGTCGATGTGAACTCGGCCTACAATGCCTTAATAGGTCAGACAACTTTAAACCAGCTCGGAGCAGTAGTCTCAACTCCACACCTATGCATGAAGTTCCCAACTGCAGAAGGGATAGCTACGGTAAAAAGAGACCAGAAGACGGCCCGCCGATGTTACAACGAAAGTCGAAACATCAGAGGCAAAGGAGAAGAAATCCATACCATCGAACTCGGAGGAGTTCGAGGCCGAGAAGAATTTCATCCAAAATTGGAAGGCGAGATAGAAATAGTCCAGATTGGAGATGTCTCGGACAAAATAACCAACGTTGGCTCAATCCTTAAAGAAGATATAAAAAAAGTCCCTCATACAGTTCTTAAAGGATAACGTCAATCTCTTTGCATGGAAAGCCGCAGACATGCCGGGCATATACCCCAAGCTAATGTGCCACAAACTGGCAGTATATCCGGGGTCTCGGCCAGTACAGCAAAGGCGTAGAAAGCTCGAACCAGAAAGATCCCAAGCTGTCGAGGAACAGGTACAAGCCCTACTAGAGGCAGGGTTCATCAGAGAGGTCAAATATCCATTATGGCTAGCCAACATGGTCTTAGTGAAAAAATCAAATGGGAAGTGGTGGATGTGCACTGATTACACTGATCTCAACAAAGCTTGCCCAAAAGATCCCTATCCGCTTCCAAGCATCGATACTCTGGTGGACGCCTCCTTCGGTTACAAGTACCTTTCATTTATGGACACCTATTCAGGATAAATCAAATCCCAATGTATCCGCCTGATCAAGAAAAAACTTCATTTTTAACTCCCAAAGCAAACTACTGTTACATCGTCATGCCCTTCGGACTCAAAAACACAGGAGCTACCTACCAAAGTTAATGAACAAAATCTTCGCTGAGCACATTGAAAAACTAATGGAGGTATAGGTAGACGACATGTTAGTAAAAACACAAAGCGAGGAGTCACTACTGTCCGACCTCGCCCAAGTATTCAATACCATAAGAAAATATGGCATGCGGCTTAATCCTGCAAAGTGCACCTTTGTAGTAGAGGCTGGCAAGTTCTTGGATTTTATGCTCACACAAAGAGGAATCGAGGCAAACCCAGACAAATGCCAAGCTATACTCAACATGAAGAGTCCGACGTGTGTTAAAGAGGTACAACAACTCAATGGAAGATTGGTAGCCTTGTCCAGATTTCTAGCTAGATCAGCAATAAGATCCCTCCCCTTCTACGCCAGCCTACGTAAGGGAAAAAGGTTTGAATGGATGGCGGAGTGAGAGCAAGCCTTCCAGGATTTCAAAAGATTCCTAAGACAACCACCTATTCTAACCTGGGCACGGGAAGGAGAACTGTTCGTATTATATCTCGCGGTAGGATATCAGGCAGTAGCTTCAGCATTAATCCGAAAAGATGACAGTGGACAACAACCTATATACTTCATCAGCAAAGCACTACAAGGGTCCAAACTGAACTATCAAAAAATAGAAAAATTCACCTATACTCTCATACTAACATCCTGACGACTTCGCCCCTATTTCCAAGCCCACACCATCAAGGTTTGGATCAACTAGCCCATAAAAGGCATTTTACAGAAAACAGACTTAGCAAGAAGAATCTTACAATGGGCAGTCGAGTTGTCCAAATTCAACCTTCAGTATGAAGCTCGGACAGCCACCAAATAACAGTATCTGGCCGACTTTATTGCAGAGTTTACGGACTCCCCAGAAATCCCTACAAATTGGAATCTCTATGTAGACGGTTCATCAAACAAAACCAGAAGTGGCGCATGCATGATAATAGAGAGTGATCAGGGAACACAAATCAAACTTTCACTCAAATTCTGGTTCCCTGCTTCAAATAACCAGGCTAAATATGAGGCACTACTAGCTGGTTTAAAGCTAGCTAAGGAGGTTGGAGCTCAAAAGCTTGTCATCTTCAGCGACTCACAGGTAATCACCTCACAAATAGCAGGGAGCTATGAAGCCAAGGATCCCACTATGAAAAAGTACTTGGACAAAACCAAGAAATAGCTCAGACAACTCGGAGAATATGAGGTCCACCATATACCCCGAGAACAGAATGCTCGAGCTGATGCACTCTCAAAACTAGCCAGCACCAAACCATGGGGCAACAATAGAAGCCTCATCCAAGAAATGCTGCAGAGCCCGTCAATCTCGGAAGAAGAAAAGGTCCTAACCATAACAGGACAGGACCAAGGATGGATGACTCCCAAAATCAATTACCTCAAAACAGAAACACTCCCTACAGATAAGAAGGAGACAAAGAGCTTAAAGCGGGAGGCACAATACTACACAATCATAGACAATACTCTATACAAGAAAGGAATTTCAACACCACCGTTAAAATGTGTGCCGACTTCCAATACAATGGAAGTTTTAGAAGAACTACACAGTGGCATCTGTGGCAACCATCTCGGAGCACAGGCTCTTACCAAAAAGGTACTCCAGGCCGGATTATATTGGCCGACTCTAGAAAAAGAAGTGACAGAATTCGTGAAGACATGTTCACCATGTTAGAAACACGCCAACTTTAATATCGCCCCACCATAAGAGCTTATCAGCGTAACCTCACCCTGGCCATTCGCAAAATGGGGACTCGACCTTCTCAGTCCTTTCCCTCAAGGATCCGGACAAGTCAAATTTCTCATCGTGGGGGTATACTAATTCACAAAATGGATTGAGGCGGAACCCCTAGCTATTGCCACTGCTTAAAGAAGTCAAAAATTCCTATATAGAAACATTGTCACAAGGTTTGGGATTCCATACTCCATCACCATAGACAATGGCACTCAATTTACAGATGCAGGGTTCAGAAAATTGGTGGTTGATCTAAACATAAAACACCAATTCACATCCGTAGAACTCCCCCAGGCAAACGGACAAGCAGAAGCTACTAACAAAGTCATATTAGCCGGGTTAAAATGGAGATTACAGGATACAAAGGGAGCCTGGGCTGAAGAGCTCCCGCAAGTCCTATGGGCATATCGGACAACGCAACACTCCACCATAAAGGAATCACCTTTCCAGTTAACTTATGGAATGGAGGCAATGATCCCAGTGGAGGTCGAAGAAGGATCACCCAGAGTGATCCACTACGGTGAAGAGGCCAACTCCCAACTTCAAAGGGAAGAACTCAACCTACTTCCAGAAATCTGAGAAAGAGCTCAGATCAGGGAAGAGGTAGTAAAACGTCAAATGGCTTCAAGATACAAACAAAAAAAGGTAGTACCACGAGGTTTTTCCAAGAACGACCTGGTCCTAATCCAAAATGACATCGGAATAACTCGACCTGGAGAAGGAAAGCTGGCAGCAAACTGGAAGAGAACCTACTGATAAACCACTATTTTATGGTTTATATTGTATTTAATTGAGTGGTTTTATCAAGCTTTTCACCCACTTATTCATAGGATTTGCATGATTTTATAATTCCTTCCTAGTTTAGTTCTAAGATTGAAAACATGCTTCTTTGGTCTTAATTTAGCTAATCTTAATCCTTTTTTATTACCATTCGATGCCTTGATTTGTGTGTTAAGTGTTTCAGGCTTCATATGGCAGGAATGGCTTAGAGAATGAAGAGGAAGCGTGCAAAAATGGAAGGAACACAAGGAATTGAGGAGATGACCAGCGAGAAGTCACGCGGTCGCATGGCTCACGCAACCGCGCAAAATGGAAGAAATCAGAGTAACGCGGTCGCGTCAGCGGATTGGAAGCTGCTCGAACGATGCAAATGCGTGGATGATGTGCACGCGTGGTACGAAAAAAATGTTGAGTGACGCAATCGCGTGGACGACGCGGACGCGTGACGTGCGCGATCTGCAGAATTACAAAAGTCGCTGGCAGAGATTCTGGACCGCATTTCAACCCAGTTTTCGGCCCAGAAACACAGATTAAAGTCAGAGAACATGCAGAGACTCAGGAGATGATGGGAGATTCAATTATTACTCACAATTTTAGGTTTTAGATGTAGTTTTTAGAGAGAGAGGTTCTCTCTTCTCTCTTAGGATTCAGGATTAGGATTTCTATTAGGATTAATATTGTTTCTTCATACCAGGTTCAATAATTTATGTTTCTCTTCTATTTTTGTTTACTCTGAAGCTTTTATTTGTGTTTGATT
>NC_029780.3:46711255-46791330 GCF_000817695.3 Arachis duranensis
CGAGTTGTCAAACTCATTGTCGACTGAAAATTGGAATTCTTCAAGAATTAACTCGAGTTCCAATAACTCTAGCCTTTTCCAAGGAAAGACTAGGACCTGAGGAACCAAACTTATTCCATCCACTTGACTTACCTTCATTGTTAGAGGTTAACTTAGTGGGAGAAAAATCCAATTCTCATCACAATTGATAAGGATAATTGGGATAGGACTTCCAGTTTTCATACCTTGCCAAGAGTTTATTTTACAGTTGTTTATTTATTTTACCTGTCAATTAACATACTTCTTCCTTACTTTCAAAACCCCCAATTTACAAGACTCATAACCAATAATAAGAACATACCTCCCTGCAATTCCTAATGACCCGAGGTTTGAATACTTCGGTTTATAAATTTATTGGGTTTTGTTACTTGTAACAACCAAAGCATTTGTACGAAGGGATTTTCTGTTGGTTTAGAATCTATACTCACAACGCGACTATATTTTTACAAAATTCTTTACTAGCAAAAATCCTAACGTCAAAATGGCGCCGTTGCCGGGGAATTGCAAACGTGTGCCTTATTATTGGTTATTGTAAATATTTTTCTAAAATTTGGTTATTTGTTTTTGTTTTTCCCTTTTTATTTCTGATAGCTACTATGAATTCTCACCCCTCTCGCTTTGAGTTTGGTTCTAATTTTGTTGAAAGAAATGGAAGCTATAACAGGGATATGCATCAAGGTCTAAGCAATCAAAGATGGATGGAGCCAAGAGGATCTGATCAACCCTTTAGGCAACAACACCTTCCAAGATATCATGGACGAAGACCACTCTGCAATGCATACCAGGATGATAGGTATGGTGGACCCCCTTGTAGTTACCAACAAGCCCCATCATATGCCAATGAACCACCTTCTTAACATAGCTTTGAACCATCACACTCACAAGCCCCTTTCCACCATTCACCTCCATATGACCCCGATCCTTATTCACCACACCAACCACCATATGAACCATACCCAGAACCACCACCTCAATATACACCATCTCTATATCCTTATCAAAAGGAACCACCTCCGTGTTATGAGCCTTTTCTCCCAACAAATGAAACCTCCTACCCACCCCAAACCTCCATGGAGAGCACACTTGCCTCTATCAGTAGTCTCATCTCTACTCTTCAAGCATTTATATCCCGCATGGACCAACCCTCTACCCCCAATATTCAACCCTCAAGCTCCAATGCACTTCCATCTCAACCACATAATGATCCACCCATCCCATCATCATAATCCATGGAAGAGCACCAACATCCATCAATCCAAGAGCAACATGATCCCACTGATACTATTGACATGGAACAAGAGAGAGAGGATCATCTTCGCGAATCCATACTTCATAAGGAGCTAGAGGAGGCACTAAAGGTGAAGGTAGTAGATACCCTTGAAGTTGACAGCGCGGTTGAAGAACTAGTGAAGGAAGACAACAAGGAGGATTTTGTACTTGAAGGTGAAGAAATAGTTGAACAGGAAATCATCAAGGATGAATACGATTTCATACTTAAACACCTGGATCAAGCAATAAATCGATTACCTTTCCGACGTTTGGACATTCAAGGAACCCCCATGGCTTCATGTGGAGAATCTACTGAAGAACGTAGCAGGAAGGAGAAGTTAGGCACTCCGGTGGATAGTGAGCAGCACGATTTGGTATTGGAACAAGTGGAGGAAGCCGGAATTATTGAAGAAGAAGAGGAGGCAGTGGTTGAAGACTTAGCAGATGCTGAACCTCTATAGGAAAGTCAAGTTATAGAGCCTCCTTCAAAGACGTTTGAAACTGATGTTGAGGAGGGTGTACAACCTCCAAGGCATATCATGGTTGAAGACTTTGAAGGAGACGATCAAGAAATGGATTCAATCATTAATGAATTCTTATCTACATTTGAATCCTCTCCCATTGGACTTGACATGGAGATTAAACAAGAAAAAGCACAACCTCACATGCCCTTGGTGAATAATGAAGAAGAAATTGAATCAGAAGAAAGCTACTAAGAGGAAGAGGTTGAAATTGAAGAAGCTTGCAAAGAGGTGGAAGTTGTCAAAGAATAACACAAAGGAGTGGAGCTTGCACGTTCATTAGAAACACCTCCCCCTAAGTTGCCATCATCCTTCACAACATTCAAGTGGGTAAAATTCATATCCCTTAGCTTTCTAATTCCACTTGAATACGGGATACTGGAGACGGATGGTCAACTTAGAGCTCTTTGTGGCATTAAGAGTAAGAGGAAGATGGTCAGTGGTAAGAATTGTCCTGCAACGTTCATTATGGTTGGAAGCTTTAAGTTTAAACGCAAAGGTTGGTGTAGAGCTCAACTAAATGGGTCTAAGAAGTTGTTTGGCGCTTTAGTGGGAATTTAGACTGCTTGCCACCCGGATGGAATCATGATAATCAACTTGAAGATGGGTGTAGAAACAAGATTTGGGATCCAGGAATATATGAGGATCAACTTTGGGAGCTCGAAGCTTGTGGAGAACTTCATCAACACTTGGTAAATTTACTTGGTATTGATAGAGCTTATTGGAAGTCCAAGCATTGATGGAAGTTTCAAAATGAGTTCAAGCACAAGCTGCCATAACAAGGAGCTCACCAAATGTCCAACTTAAGGACTTTAACTAACAGTGCTAGGTGGGAGACAACACACCGTGGTATGATCGTTCCCTTTCCATTTTTCTTTGTTTTTGAATTTTGTTTGAACCTGAAATTTTTGCACGACATTCATTGTATTTTGCATTCTGCATACTGCATAAAAAAAACGCACGCAACGCGACAGCGTCGCTGACGCGTCCGCGTCATATTTGCGTTGGGAAGAAAAGAAAAGTGAATAGAAAGTCATGCGAAAGCGTGGCTGGAGGCGTGCCTTTGGCACAAATTGGTCCACGCAACCGCGTCGCTGACGCGTCCGCGTCATGTGGGAAAAATGCCTCACATGCGTCCGCATCACCCACGCGAACGCGTGCCTCAAAATCGACGTAAAAAGGGTGTATGGCCGAAAGTTGAGCTGGAATTGGGCTGGACTCGTACTAGAAGCACAAGCCCTACCATGCGAACGCGTGCCCCATGCGTACGCATCATTTTTCAAAATAGGCCATCCACGCAATCGCGTCCCCCACGCGACCACATCACCCAGATTTTTGGCAACATACATTTAAACAGAGAGTTGTGCGAACGCGAGGCTGCACTCGCGCCACTAGCACATATCGAGTCACGCGTCCGCGTGCCACACGCGTTAGCGTCACTTCATCAAAGCACGACCCACGCGACTGCGTGCCCCATGCGCTCGCGTCGCCTGCGCCGCACAGCTTATCCAAATTAGCCAAATATCTTATCTTTTCTTCCCCAAATCTAAATCTTTTCTTTCCCTTCTTATTTCTTTCTTCCTTCCTTTCTTTTTCTTTCTTTTTTCCTTTCAATTGGTGTTAGAAATTTATTTGGGTCATTATTTTGCTTGTGGATTGTTAAGACATTGCTTGATAATTATATATTATTTTTTTTAAGGGTGCTTGCATGTTCAATTTAATACTTTCCATACCTTATTTAATATGCATGCTTTGTGTTTGTGAAAAAGCCCGTATGGCATTGTGCATTCTTAATTATTCTATCCTTCTACTCTAATGCCTGTTTTTCACAAAACCCTTTTCAATATTTTATTAATTAAATATAATTGTCAATACAAACGTTATTGTTAGTTTCCCACGACTAATAATACATTAATGCTTTTAATGCTTGATTTACGCTACTCATGCCTTTGCCAGCATGCCAATAAATCTCTTGCATTTAATTGCCTCAATTTATCATGCTATGCTTCCATTGATGTACTAATTTCATGGAATCGCAACCATGTGTTAGCGACATTCTTCTTTATTTGGGCATGATTCTTACTAGTACTGCCCTCTTCCTTGCTCTATCCCTTTGACTTCATGTCCCTTTCTCTTCTCCCTTTTTCAGGCTGGCCACCAGGAAAAGTAAAGAGAAAGACTCTACAACGAGCACCGGCTGAGGAACCACAACCCCCGCCACCTGCACATCTTTTCATGCATCGAGGACGGTGCAATCTTTAAGTGTGGAGAGGTGATACCGATCTCCACGGGTTAGTTAGTCCCTTCTCAACACCAATTTTTGTTTTTCATTGTTGCATTTACATGTTTGATTGCATGTCTGTTTTATTTTTTGCATATTTTACCACTTGGTTGAAGTAATATTTTTCTTTTTCAAGAAAATTTTTATTGCATTTCACTAATTTGAATTAAACTTTTTGAAAAACTTGTTTGGAGAAATATTATATTGGAACATGGTTTAGAGCTCGAACACACAAAACCAGTGAGATTTTGAGCCTATTTGATTGGTTGCATTTTATCAACCAATATATTTTATTTTTGTGTGTTTTTCTCTCTAAAATTGTGATCTTTGTCTTGCTTAATTCTATATTTCCATTATTTGATGTATGCATGCACTTCTTATTTCATTGAGCTTACATACCCATATGGCATTACCCTTTCATTATCCTTTGCAAACCAATGTTGAGCCTATTATACCCCTTTGTTCTTTACTTTAGCTCATCACTAACTCTAAGCGAAAAATAATAATATCGTTAATTTGAATCCTTGATTAGCTTAGACTAGTGAAATTGCTCATGAATTAAGTGCGGGGAAAGTGGGTTTGGAAATGTTTGGTTTGGGAATTGAGTATGTTAGACTTTGTGTGAAAATGTGCAAAATAATAGTTGAGCACATATTATTGCATTCAATACTTTAATCATATGCATTGAGAAGAATAAAAGAAAAAAAAGAAAAAAAAGTGAAAAAGAAAAGAAAAAAAAGCAAATAATAAAAGGGGACAAAATGCCCCAAAGTAAGTGTTGGTATCAATGCATATGTACTGAACTCAAATTTAGGATGCATGAATATATAGAAAACACAGTTAATGGAAAGTTA
This sequence comes from Arachis duranensis, assembly GCF_000817695.3. Lineage (NCBI taxonomy): Eukaryota > Viridiplantae > Streptophyta > Magnoliopsida > Fabales > Fabaceae > Arachis > Arachis duranensis. Next base: position 46,716,220 of record NC_029780.3, read on the forward strand.
GATTTTGTATTTTAATTAAATAGATTGTCTTAAGTTAGGTGGAAAGTTTATGTTAATTAAGGATTTAGATTTTAGTCCACTTGGCCAAATACAATCCTACCTTGACCCTAACCCCATTACAACCCTTAAAAGACCTCTTGATTTGTGTATTGGTGCATTAAATTTTTGTTGATTGTTAGATGAAGAGCAAGCTATAGAAAGCAATATTAGTAGAAAATTGAGAGAATTGACCCCAGACACTTGAGAGTTAGAATGATATACGCTACCAGTAAGGGTTCAGCGCTTAATTCTATGTTCCCAGCTTTCATGAGCTATCTTCTTCTTGCAAGTTATTTGTATTGTATTTTGTGATTTGAATTAGTGAAATCCAGTTCATATTTATTCTTGAAGGATTTATTTACCTTTTCACCAAGTAGGTAGAACCATTTTAGCATGTAGTTGCATTCACATTCATAGGTTGCATTGCATGAGACCTGCTTTTCCCTACTCATTTATTTTGTCTCCTTGAGCTTAGCATGAGGACATGCTAATGATTAAGTGTGGGGAGGTTGATAAACCACTATTTTATAGTTTATATTGTATTTAATTGAGTGGTTTTATCAAGCTTTTCACCCACTTATACATAGGATTTGCATGATTTTACAATTCATTCCTAGTTTAGTTCTATGATTAAAAACATGCTTCTTTGGTCTTAATTTAGCTAATCTTAATCCTCTCTTATTACCATTCGATGCCTTGATCTGTGTGTTAAGTGTTTCAGGCTTCATAGGGCAGGAATGGCTTAGAGAATGAAGAGGAAGCGTGCAAAAATAGAAAGAACACAAGGAATTGAGGAGATGACCATCGAGAAGTCACGCGGTCGCATGGCTCACGCGACCGCGCAAAATGGAAGAAATCAGAGTGACGCGTTTGCGTGCCTGACGCGACCGCGCAGATTGGAAGCTGCACGAATGACGCGAATGCGTGGACGACACGCACGCGTGGTACAAAAAAAATGCTGAGTGACGCGATCGCGTGGACGACGTGGATGCATGACGTGCGCGATCTACAGAATTACAAAAGTCACTGGCAAAGATTCTGGGCCACATTTCAACCCAGTTTTTGGCCCAGAAACACATATTAAAGTCAGGGAACATGTAGTCACTCAGGAGATGACAGGAGATTCAATCATTACTCACAATTTTAGGTTTTAGATGTACTTTTTAGAGAGAGAGGTTCTCTCCTCTCTCTTTGGATTTAGATTAGGATTTCTATTAGGATTAGGATTGTTTCTTCATACCAGGTTCAATAATTTATGTTTCTCTTCTATTTTTGTTTACTCTGAAGCTTTTATTTGTCTTTGATTTATGTTGCCCAATTGGCTTATGAATATTGTCCATGTTAGAATTGACATCTTCATTCAATATAATTTGAGGTATTCCGGATATTTATGATTTCAATTTAGCTTTTTATATTCTTGGCTTTAATTGATTAATTGGTAACTCTTGAGTTGTCAAACTCATTGTCGACTGAGAATTGGAATTCTTCAAGAATTAACTCGAGTTCCAATAACTCTAGCCTTTTCCAAGGAAAGACTAGGACCGGAGGAACCAAACTTATTCCATCCACTTGACTTACCTTCATAGTTAGAGGTTAACTTAGTGGGAGAAAAATCCAATTCTCATCACTATTGATAAGAATAACTAGGATAGGACTTCTAGTTTTCATACCTTGCCAAGAGTTTTATTAGTTATTAATTTATTAATTCTTGCAATCTATTTCTCTTGCTTAAAACCTTTTTCAAACCCAAACACTGTTTTTCCATAACCAATAATAAATCATACTTCCCTGCAATTCCTTGAGAAGACGACCCGAGGTTTGAATACTTCGATTTATAAATTTATTGGGTTTTGTTACTTGTGACAACCAAAACATTTTTACGAAGGGATTTTCTGTTGGTTTAGAATCTATACTCACAACGCGACTATATTTTTACAAAATTCTTTACTAGAAAAATCCTAACATCACCTACCGAGTCATAGAAGTACTCGGAAGAGGCTACTACAAGCTTTCCGAACTCGAAGGGCGAGAGCTCCCAAGGTCATGGCACGCTTGCAACTTAAGAAGGTACTACAGTTAGGAGGTGGTAAAGGATCTTAGGATGAGGTGCACTCTTTTTCCTTAAAAAAGGTTTTTTAACGAGGCACCAAGCCAAGATCCATGAAATACCTAACTTAGAGGGGGTAAAACTCCCACATGTATATATTTGAATATTTTCTTTTTAAATAAAGTTTTTCATATTTTCTACAAATCCTTTATCAAGACGCATTAATCTGAAACGCAAAAATTCATCGCCCGATTATAGAGTTACAGATCGGCAAAAGTAAAAACTAAATTCACTGCCCGATCATGATAAAAACCAACAAAGATGAAAACTGAATTCATCAAAGGTCAACCAAGCGAAGATCAAACCTAATTTCTACAAAATCGGCAAAGATGAAAAGGGACAAAATAGATTAAATGCAAGAAGTTATCGAAAGTGACCCATAGGAAAGGACCTGACGAGGTCTTAATAAAAAATGGGTTGCTAAAAAATAACTTAAAAGATGGACCGATATTAAGAAGTCGGGCCAGTCGACCACAAAATTAAAGTTATAAAAAGTAAATCCCTGGAAAGAGGCCTGGCCAGCCCTAAAAAAGAGGATTACTAGAAATAACTTAGAAGGGACCGATGTAAGGAAGTCGGTCTCGCACAAACAAAGTTATAAAAGGTAATCCATAAAAAGACCTGACAAAGGTCCAAATGAAATGGATTACTAGAAATAACTTAGAAGGGACCAATGTAAGGAAGTCGGTCTCCCACAAACAAAGTTATAAAAAGTAATGCATAAAAGAGACCTGACAAAGGTCCAAATAAAATGGATGACTAAAAATAACTTAGAAGGGACCGACATGACAAAGTCGGACCGACCCAAATGCCAAATGTTATACCAAAGTAAATCCATAGAAAAAAGATCTGATAAAGGTCCAAACAAAATGGATTACTAGAAATAACTTTAGGTCGAGATAAAGAGGTCGGCCGACAGAGGGCATCCGAGTTGGACCCAAAAATCCACAACCTCAAAAGAATCAAGCTACAAGTATGAAAGTACAAGGCAATGAAAAGAGGTCGAATGACAAGGCTCCAACACTCCAAAAGACATAAAAGGTGTCAGATAGGCATAGACAAGCATATCACACAAGAAACAAGGTTATAATAATAACAGGACTCAAGAGGCCACCAGAAGTCAACCCTAAAGAGCCTGAAAAACTACCTTTGTTTTCTCAAAATAAAGTTACTGACAGAGAAGCAACTAAAAGTATCCAGCAGACAGAAGCAACAAAATAAAAAGAGTTTAAGGCCCACAGACCGGGCTATACATATCAAGATTCATAAACAAAAACTACAACGTTTTCAAAGATTCTCCAGTGGCGGCATCTCGAGGTGAAGGAGGACAAGTCTGAAGAGGGATGGCATCAATAGTCCCATCAGGACGGTTCAAGATCTTAACATCAGGATCCGACTCGGGATGACCGACCCCAGCTGCAGGCATTGGAGAAGACGGCACGACAGAGTCTTTGGTAGCAGGAACAGGAGGAGGGTCGACTTCATCATCATCAGGGTCATCTGGGACAATCTTACCATCTTTTATGATGTTGTCCATTCAGAGTTTCAACAAAGCATGTCTGGACATTCAGAGTCTGCCAACCGAAGCAGCCATTATGGGCCTCATCAATGCCCTACGAGAAGGACCTTTTAGTTGATCCATATCAAAGAAACATCCCACATCTCTGAATGAAGTAAAAGAATGAGCAGAAAAATATATCAACATGGAGGAAAACTCACAACTAGGAGAAATCCCAAGATCCGGATTCTACAACTCCTCCCGAGATAAAGACAAAGATTCCAAGAAAAAAGATTATCTGCCTAGAGAGAAGATTAAGAAATACCACAATTACACCCCTCTCCGGGTGTCTCTTATGGAAGTTTACAGAGAAATATCCCACACGGAGAAGATTTCACCACCCTGACCACTTAAAAGCAAAAAGGGAGTAGGAAATCGGATGGAATATTGCGAATACCATTGAATCTATGGACATCCCACCAACGAATGCTTCAACTTGAAGAATATCATAGAAAAATTGGTAAGAGAAGGGAGACTAGATCAATACCTAGCCAATAAGACAGATAAACCCAGAAAGAGAAGAAGGGATGAGGAGGTTGGTCGAACAAAACAACCACCTCGTACCCCGGAAAGGCATATTCACATGATACATGGGGATTCGCAGGAGGAGGTATCTCCAAATCATCTCGCAAAAGACACCTCAAAGAAGTATACCATGTCCAGGGAGGAGAAGAGGCACCCGACCTTCCTACTATCACCTTTACTAAAGAGGACGCAGCTGGCGTGATCTCGGGACATGACGATCCCATTGTAATTACTATCGTATTGGCCAACGCTAACCTCCACCGAACACTGGTGGACCAAGGAAGCTCAGCCGACATCCTATTCAAAACAGCCTTCGACAAGCTTAGCCTAGAAGAAAAAGAGCTCAAAGCATATCCGAACAGCTTATTCGGACTAGGAGACACACCAATCCAACCACTTGGATACATCTCGCTACACACACCTTTGGAAAAGGGAACCGATCAAGGACCCTCAATATAGATTACATCGTGATCGACGTAAGCTCAGCCTACAACGCTTTAATAGGTCGGACAACGTTAAATCAGCTGGGGCTAGTAGTCTCGACTCCACATCTATGCAAGAAATTTCCAACTACAGAAGGGATCGCTATGGTAAAAGGAGACCAAAAGATGGCCCGCCGCTGTTACAACAATAGTCTGAACCTCAGAGGCAAAGGAGAAGAAGTCCACACCATCAAACTTGGAGGAGTTCGAGGTCGGGAAGAATTCCATCCACAACCAGAAGGTGAGATAGAAAAAGTCCAAATCGGAGATGTCCTTGACAAAATAACCAATATTGGTACAACCCTTAAAGGAGACACAAAGAAATCCCTTATACAGTTCCTAATAGAAAATGCCAACCTCTTCGCATGGAAAGCCGTAGACATGCCGGGCATTGACACCAAGTTAATGTGCCACAAGCTGGCAGTATATCCAGGGTCTCATCCAATATAGCAGAGATGCAGAAAGCTTAGACCAGAAAGATCCCAAGCCATTGAAGAACAGGTATAAGCTCTACTGGAGGCAGGATTCATAAGAGAAGTCAAATACCCATTATGGTTAGCCAACGTCGTCTTGGTGAAAAAATCAAATATCCGCTCATCACAACACCAAACTTAAACCATTGCTTGTCCCCAAGCAACTAAAAATACAGTAGAATAAAAAGAAAATTAAGATACAGTAAATTTCTAATTTTCAAATTAAGCTTAGTTATTATTAGATGAGCGGGAATTAGTAGCATTTTGCTTCTAAATAGTTTTTGCATCTCACTATCCATTGAAACTCAGAGATGTAGGCATCCCTAGGAACTTAGAATCTAGTTGATATTATTGACTTTTCTAGTTAAGCTTATTTTAATTCTTGAACACAGCTTTTAGAGTCTGGTCTGTGACCCTAAGCACTCTATTTTCCAATATTACCACCGGATATATTCATGCCACAGACACTTTAATTGGGTAAACCTTTTCAGATTGTGACTCAGCTTTGCTAGAGTCCCTAAATAGAGGTTTTTAGAGTTCTTAAGCACACTCTTTTTCCTTTGGACCACGACTTTAACCGCTCAGTCTCAAGCTTTTCACTTGACACCTTCACGCCTCAAGCACATGGTTAGGGACAGCTTGGTTAAGCCGCTTAGGCCAGGATTTTATTCCTTTGGGCTCTCCTAACCACTAATACTCAAAGCCTTGGGCCCTTTTTCCCTTGCCTTTTGGTTTGAAGGATTATTGGCTTTTTCTGCTTGCTTTTTCTTTTTCTTTTTATTTTCTCTTTTTTTTTCGCCACCTTTTTTTTTCGAATGCAAGCGTCTTCTTTTTCTTTTTGCTGCTTTTTCTTGCTTCAAGAATCAATTTTCAGATTTTTCAAATTATCAATCATACTTTTCCTTTTTTCTTATTCTTTCACGAGCCAACATTCATAAATTTCAACTTCAAATATGCACTATTTAATTATACATTCAGTAAACAAAAGCAATGCCACCACAACAACATAATAAAACTAATCTTATTTTAAACTTGAAATTCATGCATCTCTCAATTTTTTTCAAATAAAATTTTCTTTTAAGCATGATGAGAGATATATGAAATATTTCAGAACTTAAAGACATCAATGCAATTGATCATGCAACTTAGAACAAGAAAACAAATAACATAACAGAAAAATAGAAAAGGAAAGGAAGTAAAAGGGAACGAGCCCACCATTAATGGTGGCGCCTAGTGCTCCTCTTTGAGGATCTAATGTGCTGCTTGATCTCTTCTATGTCATCCCTTTGCCTTTGTTGCTCTTCCTTCATAGCCTTTTGGTCTTCCCTTATGGCTCTTTGGTCTTCTCTTATTCCATTGAGGGTGGTGGCATGCCCTTGTTGCTCATTCCTCAGTTGCTCCATATTAGTGCTCAATTCTCCAAGAGAAGTTTACCGTTGATCCCAATAGCTTTGGGGAGAAAAATACATTCCTTGAGTCATCTCAGGGATCTCATGATGAGGTAGATGCACATGCTCTTGTGCATTTTCTCTGGTTTTCTCCATCCACTTCTTAGTGATGGGCTTATCCTCCCTAATAGAGACATCTCCATTTATGACAATTCCAGCTGAATTGTATAGGTGACAGATGAGGTGTGGGAATGCTAACCTTGCATTGGTGTGAGGCTTCTCAACTACCTTGTACAATTCTTGAGGAATCACCTCATGTACTTCCACCTCAGTTCCAATCATGATGTAATGAATCATGATGGCTCTGTCAACAGTCACTTCTGATCGGTTGCTAGAGGGATGCTGGATGTTTGGATGAATTCCAACTATCTCCTAGCTATGGGTTTGAGGTCAACCCTTCTTAACTGAATGGGCTTGCCTTGGGAATTCCTTTTCTACTGTGCATCTTCTACACAGATATCTGAGAGCACTTGATCCAATCTCTGATCATGGTTGACTCTCCTAGTATAAGGATGAAGATCTCCTTGCAATAGAGGCAAGTTGAAGGCCAACCTCACACTTTTTGGGCTGAAATCTAAGATCCTTTCTCAAACCATAGTGACACAATTCCTTGGATTTGGGTTTACGTTGGTGTCATAGTTTTTGGTAACACATGCATTAGCATAAAACTCTTGAACCATGAGAATCCCAACATCTTGAATGGGATTGGTTAGGACTTCTCAACCTCTTCTTTGAATCTCTCTTCGAATTTTCGGATACTTATTCTTCTTGAGCATGAAAAGGACCTCAGAGATCACTTTCTTCTCAGCCACTACTTCATAGAACTGGTCTTGGTGAGCTTTGGTGATAAATCTCTCCATCTCCCAAGATTCAGAGGGATTGGCTATTGCCTTTTCTTTCCTCTTTCTAGAGGAGTCTCCAACCTTAGGTGCCATGAATGGTAATGGAAAGAAAAAAGCTATGCTTTTCCAGCACTAAACTTAAAACTTTGCTCATCCTTGAGCAAAAATAGAATAATGGAGAAGAAGAAAAAGAAAATAGAGAGAGGGACAGGGAGAGAGAGGGCTCGGCCTTATTGGGTGGAGAAGGTAAGAGAGGTGTGTTTATGTAGGGTAATAGAAAGGGGTATTTATAGGAGTGGTGAAGGTTAGGTTTTGGCCATAGGGTGGGTTATGGGTGGGAAAATCATTTTTGAAGTGGGTGGGGGTATGTGGGGGTTATGATGGTTTGCGGAAATGAAATGGATGTGATTGGGCTTGGATTTTTGGGGAAGTGTGTATGAAAAAGTGGGAAAGTAAGTAGGGTAGGTTGGGTAGGTGAAGATTCTGTGGAACCCACAATTTCTGAGAGGCTAGGGAATTTTGATTCCCTGCTTCTCTGCACTGGTGTTTGAATGCCCAAGGGATGCTCCCTGGCTGGCGTTCAACGCCAGCAATGCTCCTCTCTTGGGGCGTTGAATGCCCAGTGAGGACTTATTCACTAGCGTTCAAATAATTGAGTAAAGTTGGGTTGCCTCCCAACAAGCGCTCTTTTAACGTCACTAGCTTTACCTTTAGCTCCTTACGGAGGTGAGTATGGGCTCATATTTTTGCCCCTAGTAGTGAATTTTCTTCCTGTCCTCAATGAATGAGCTCTACATGATCTAGAGATAGGACACGACTCACTGTATATGGTTGGACTGGATTCTTAGTGAAGACAACTCTTATGCCAGGTGAGAGGCTTTCAGTTGGGACCTTTTTGTCCCTCCAGCCTTTAGGTACTTTCTTTTTAGTACCTCTGTGTTTAGAGCTTACTGAGGGCTGCCCAACACCAAACTTAGAATTAATGTTTGGGGGCTTTGCAATGCTCTGCACAGAAAGAGAGGGTTGGCACACTAGGTGTTGCACAGTTATCTCTCTTTTAGAGGGAGAATTGGGGTGAGGCATCTTGAATAAGATATGGTCCTCCCCTAACTTTAGGGTTAGTTCTCCCTTAGCCACATCAATGATGGCATTGGTTGTGGCTAGAAAAGGTCTTCAAAGGATGACACAGTCATTCTCATCCTCTCCTATGTCCAAGACAATAAAGTTTGCAGAGATGTAATGGTTTTCAACTTTAACCAATACATCCTCTACTAAGCCATATGGCTTCTTCATGGTCTAGTCTGCCATCTCTAATGAGATGTGTGCAGCTTTTACCTCAAGGATTCCTAACTTATCCATTATAGAAAGTGGCATGAGGTAACTTGACCCTAGGTCAAATAGAGCCTTATCAAAGGTTATAGTACCTATGGTGTAAGGAATCAGAAAGCGTCCAAGATCTGGAAGCTTCTAAGGTAGCTCTTGCCGAACCAAAGCATGGAGTTCTTTGGTAACCAGTGGAGGTTCTTCCTCCAGAGGCTTAGGACCAAATAGCTTGGCATTCAGCCTCATAAGAGCTCCTAGGTACCGAGCAACTTGTTCTTCCCAAGTGTCTTCATCCTCATCTGAGGATGAGTAGTCATCAGAACGTTTGCACTGCAGAAGTGCATTCAAAGGAACCTCTATTGTCTTTATGGTTTTTTTCAGTTCTGGGCTAGAGGGTTTTTGAGTGGGTTTTAGGAACTCAAAGGGTGTACTTTGACTGGCGTTCAATGCCAGCTTTGTTAGCTTATTAGGCATTGAACGCCCTTGCTGTCCACCCTGACTGGCGTTAAACGCCAGTCCCTCTAGCATTCTGGGCGTTGAACACCTAGTAGGGATGTCCTTGCTGGCGTTTAACACCAGGTCCCCTGGGTAAGTGGGCGTTAAATGCCCAGTGAGGTCTTCCTCATTGGCGTTCAGCGTCAGAATGGCTGGGAGTTTGGGCGTTAAACGCCCAGTGAGGGGTTTCTCACTGGCGTTCAGCGCCAGAAAGCCTTCCTAGTTGGGCGTTTAATGCTCAGACAGTGCTCCCTGGCTGGCGTTCAAACCCCAGCTTTTCTTCCAAAATGGGCATTAAACGCCCAGTGAGGAGTTCCTCACTGGCGTTTAACGTTTGACTTGCTGCCATTGTGGGCGTTTAATGCCCTGCGAAGGCTTCTTCACTAGCATTCAACGCCTTCTCATTCTCCCCTAACTCGGCCTCTACCTCCATGGTTATGGCCTTGCACTCTTCTCTGGGATTCACCTCATTGTTATTGGGAAGAGTGTTAGGAGGAACCTCAGAGATCCTCTTGCTCAGTTGACCAATCTGTACTTCTAAATTTCTAATGGAGGATCTTGTTTCATTAATGAAAGTATGGGTGGTCTTAATGAGGCTGGAGACTAGAATGGCTAAGTCAGAAAGGTTCTGCTTAGAGGTCTCCATATTTCCTTTAGAAGATGGAAATAGTGGTCTGTTATTGAATATATTCTGGTTCCTACCACCTTGATTGAAACCTTGCTGAGGTTTCTGTTGATCCTTTCATGAGAGGTTTTGATGATTCCTCCATGAAGGGTTGTAAGTTTTTCCATAGGATTCTCCCATGTAATTCACCTCCTCCATGATGGGATTATTAGGATTATAAGCTTTTGTTTCACAAGAAGCTTCCTAATTACTGCCAGCTGCAGTTTGCATCCCAGTGAGATGTTGAGAGATCATGTTGACCTGTTGGATCAAGATCTTATTCTGAGCCAGGATGCATTTAGAGTCCTAATTTCATAAACTCCTTTCTTCTGAGAGGTTCCATGGTTTACATGATTCCTTTCAGAGGTGTACATGAATTGGTTCTTTGCAACCATCTCAATGAGCTCTCTAGCTTCGGTAGGCGTTTGTTTCGAGTAGAGGGATCCGCTTGCAGAGTTGTCCAATGAAATTTTGGACATCTTAGACAAACCATCATTGAACACACCTATGATGGACCACTCTGAGAGCACGTCAGGAGGACATCTCTTGATCAGTTGCTTGTATCTTTCCCAAGCTTCATAGAGGGATTCACCTTCTCTTTATCTGAAGGTTTGAACTTCCACTCTAATATTACTCATCTTTTGAGGAGGAAAGAACTTAGCCAGAAAAGCATTAACCAGCTTTTCCCAAGAGTCAAGACTCTCTCTAGATTGGACATCCAACCAGATTTCACTTAGCTCTGTCTCTTAAAGCAAAGGAAAAGAGCATTAGCTTGTAGACTTCAGCATTAACTCTATTAGTCTTTACAGTATCACAGATCTGTAAAAATTCTGCTAAGAACTGATGTGGATGTTCCAATGGAAGTCCATGGAATTTGCAGTTCTATTGTAGAAGAGAGACTAACTCAGGCTCAAGCTCAAAATTGTTAGCTCCAATGGCAGGTACAACAATTCTTCTACCGTAAAAGTCAAAGGTAGGCATGGTAAAGTCACTAAGGACCTTTCTAGGCTCCTCTTGAGGTTCAGCCATGTCCTCTGTTTCCTGTTCAAAACTTTCTAAAATGTCTCTTCCGGAGTGTTGTGCTTTAGCTTGTTGTAATTGCCTCCTCAAAGTCTTTTCAGGTTCAGGATCAGGAGTTAAGAGGGTTTCTTTATCCATGTTCCTGGTCAGATGTGAAGAATGAAGAAGAAGTAAAAGAAGTAGAAGAAAAATACCTTGGAAATAGTAGATAAGAGTAAACAAAAGAAGATAGAAAGAGCGAAAATGGAATATGAGAGTGGGTAAGAAATCGAATAATAGAGATGTGAGAAGAAGAGAAGTATAAATAGAAAAAGTAAATAAGAATTAAAATATTTTTGTTTTTATTTTATTTATTAATTAATTAATTTTTGAAAAAGAAGAGAGAGAAGAAGAGATATTATTTTCGAAAATTAAGAAGAGAAGAGTTAGTTAGGAAGTTTTGAAAAATAAGATAGAGAAGATAAGATATTAATTAAGAAAAGATTTGAATTTTTGAAATTAGAAAAAGATAAGATAAGAGATTAAAAAGATATGATTTTAAAATTGGAAGTTAGAAAAGATAAGATAAGAAATTTAAAAAGATTTGAAAAATATTTTACGAAGATAAGATTTTGAAATTTGATTTTTGAAAAAGTTTGAATTTTAAAGTTTTAAATTTTAAATTTTAAATTTTAATGAATTTTAACATTTGAATTTCAAAGAGAGAGAAGAAGAGATATTGTTTTCGAAAATTAAGAAGAGAAGAGTTAGTTAGGAAGTTTTGAAAAATAAGATAGAGAAGATAAGATATTAATTAAGAAAAGATTTGAATTTTTGAAATTAGAAAAAGATAAGATAAGAGATTAAAAAGATATGATTTTAAAATTGGAAGTTAGAAAAGATAAGATAAAAAATTTAAAAAGATTTGAAAAATATTTTACGAAGATAAGATTTTGAAATTTGATTTTTGAAAAAGTTTGAATTTTAAAGTTTAAAATTTGAAAAAGATAAGATAAGATTTTTAATTTTTGAAAAAGAAGAGAGAGAAGAAGAGATATTGTTTTCGAAAATTAAGAAGAGAAGAGTTAGTTAGGAAGTTTTGAAAAATAAGATAGAGAAGATAAGATATTAATTAAGAAAAGATTTGAATTTTTGAAATTAGAAAAAGATAAGATAAGAGATTAAAAAGATATGATTTTAAAATTGGAAGTTAGAAAAGATAAGATAAAAAATTTAAAAAGATTTGAAAAATATTTTACGAAGATAAGATTTTGAAATTTGATTTTTGAAAAAGTTTGAATTTTAAAGTTTAAAATTTGAAAAAGATAAGATAAGATTTTTAATTTTTGAAAAAGATATGATAAGATTCTGAAGAAGATAAGATTTTTGGAAAGGATGTGATTTTTATTTTTGAAAAATATGAATTTTGAAATCTTGACAACTAAGATATGATCAGATAAAAACTTAAAATTAAAATTTGAATTTTTATGTATGATTTTCAAAAATTATGGTTGGAATTAAGTTATAAAAAGGTTTTTTTTTTATTTTTTGAATGTATTGACGAAAGAGAAAAATACAAAAAAGACACAAGACTTAAAATTTTTAGATCTAGCACCCTTATTTTTCGAGTTTTTGGAGTGAAACACCAAGAGACACCAAACTTAAAAATTTTAAGATCAAGACACATACAAGACTCAAGAACACTTTGAATACTAACTAAGAACACTTTGAACAAAATTTAAAGACTCAGAGAACACAATAACATAAAAAGAACACCAAACTTAAAATTTTTAGGAAACCAAAACAAAATGTTCGAAAAACACAAAAAAAATAATAAGAAAACACGAAACAAAAAAATTGAAACAAGATTTAACCAAAGAAAAATTATTTTTGAAAATTTTTTTAGAAAGGATGACAAAAAAGGAAAAACAATTACCAAGAACATAAGCGAAGGCTTTAACCAATTAAGTAAAGAAAATAAAATTATTTTTGAAAAACCTTTTTAGAATTTTCGGAAAAAAATAGAAAAGGAAAAATAAAAATAAAAGACTCAACACAAACACAAACAAAGAGTCAAATCTAGAACAAAAATTAAACAAAGAAAAGAAAAATATTTTTGAAAAATTTTTAGAATTTTTCAAAAATTGAGGAAGAAGAAAAAAACATAAAAGACTCAAATAAAAATTACCTGATCTTGGGAGCAAGACAATCCTTTAGTTTGTCCAAACTCAACAATCCCCGACAACGGCGCCAAAAACTTTGTGCACGTATGCAAACCACACACTTTTGTACAGTAGTACTAGCAAGTGCACTGGGTCGCCCAAGTAATACCTGAGCGAGTCAGAGTCGATCCCATGGAGATTGTGGCTTGAAGCATGCTATAGTTATCTTGCAGGTCTTAGTCAAGCAGAATCAAAAGGTTGTTGGATTAATTTTGAATGATTATATGTCATATATGGAGTTGTACGAGGAATGTGTGAAAGGAATACTGAATTGGAATAAATGATGGGAACAGAGTTGAGAGTTGGAGTTGCTTTGCCTTTCTGAATTAGCTTTGGTACTACTGCTCTCCTTGCTTGTGAGTGATTTCTTCAATGGCAAGCTGTATGTGATTGACACTGGTTTGAGCAGCTGCTAATACTCCTCCAGATTTGAACCCCAGGTTTTGTGTGGATCCATCTCTACTTGAGGGTGATTTACGTACAGTCCATTCTCCTTTATGATCCTACTCAAATTGCCACATACAAGGTCAGATCTTCTGGATCAGAGAATGCTGCATCTTTGGGTTCTAGCCTCTACCACAGAGACCCTAATCTCCTCAGAAATCGGCTGAACTGATGTCTCGAGAAGTCCCCAACGAAGTCGTGGATTAGCCATCTGAGAGATATATATTCAAGCTATTGGTCGTCCTTGTCCGGTGAAAGATGCATTCTGACCCAAGTAGACGCGAGTGTTTGTCAGGCACGGTCATCTTAATGTGAAAAACAGAGCTAATTGGTTAGATCATGCTATTCACCACGATGAAGTACGAATATACATCTTATAATTAATCAATCATGGATCGAAGAGAAATAGTAGTACTTTTTTTAATTCATAGGACTCAGCAGGGCTCCTCTCCTCAACCTTGGAGGTTTAGAAACTAATACTGAAGGTAAAAACAATGTAAAATGTGAATAATCTATAAAAGGTTCGAAGATGCTTGAATTACATAAATTTAATCCCTTAAATACTAAATAGATGACTAGTAAGGGTAAAACAGTCTATTAAGTGCTAAAATCCACTTCTGGGGCCCACTTGGTGAGTGTTTGGGCTGAACTTTGATGAGATCCACGTGCTATGAGGTTTCTTGGGCGTGAAATGCCAGCTAGGGGGTCCTCATTGGGCGTTTGGATGCATAGTCTCTGCTTTTGGGTGTTGGACGCTTGGAAGGGGTCAGGAAGCTGGCGTTGGACGCCAATTTTAGGCCCTTTAATCTGAAGTAAAGTATAAACTATTATATATTGCTGGAAAGCACCGGAAGTCAGCTTTCCATAGCTGTTGAGGGGCTTCATTTGGACTTCTTTAGCTCAGAAAAGCCTTTCTGAATGCATGCAGGTCAGATCCGGACAGCATCTGCAGTGCTTTCTCTGTGTCTGAATCAGACTTCTCCTTCAGCTACTCAATTTTAGCCAAAAAATACCTAAAATTGTATAAAAACTCATAGTAGAATGCAAAAATGTGAATTTAACACTAAAACCTATAAAAACTTACTAAAAACTAAATAAAAACTACTAAAAACTATATGAAAGTTATGTTAAAAGCGTATAAAATATCCGCTCATCAACAAGAACCTCCTGATTTGGTTTGTAACTGAACAAGTCGCTATATAGTTTGAAGCAAGCAAGTCAGCAGTTGAACACCAAGCTTGTTTCAGTCCATGCAGAATTTGGATACACAATCAAAGTCTGACTATTCATTGTTCACCAAGCAAATAACTTCAGGTTTTACTGCTATTCTAGCATATATATGTAAACGAACTTGTGTTGGGAGGGGATGATGCTAAAGAAATTGAGAGCATCAAATCTATTCTAAATGCCAAAGTCAACATCAAGGATTTAGGAAAGCTCAAATATTTCCTAGGCATGGAGATTGCTTATAACAAACATGTACTTGCCTTATATCCAAAGAAGTAGTACACTACGGATCTTTTGGAGGAATTTGGGTTACTAGAGGCGAAACCAGTTTCGACGCCGATGGACTATTCCATTCACCTTTCCAACACTACAAGAAAAATACCCATTCAGGTACACTTGAAAAGTGTAGCCAAAAGTGAAAAAAAAAATGCTGCCTTAGGCCTACGCTTTTTGGGCTACGGCTACGCTTTTTGGGCTACGGCTACGCTTTTTGGGGTGATTCCTATTCAGCCGTTGCCTATTCTCAAAGGCTACGTTTTCCTGCACCAAGGACTACGCTTTTTGCGTTTGGAAATAGGCTATGCTTTTCAAGTGATGTTGTCCAGGACCAAAGGCTATGCTTTTTAGCTTTTATTTTTCTAGAATAGGCTACGCTTTTCAATGCTACTGCCTCACTTGTAAAGCGTAGCCACATTGTATACCATAGCTACTTTTTATAAGTGTAGCCTTAGGTCCCTCTTTTTTTTGTATACTATAGCTACTATATATAAGTGTAGCCTTAGGTCCCTCATTATTTTTTTATTTTCTATATATATATATATTCTAATAATTTTTTTTCTAAAACCTAATATTTAGTAATATGATTATATATATAAAAAAATATATTTATAATGAACTAAAAATATTGGGATGATCATAAATGAGTATTCATACATCTCACACTAAATTAAACATACCCATATCAAAATATACATTAGACCACTTAGAATTTACTACTAATAAACTATAAATAAATAAAAATCAAGAAAATGTAAAGTAAAACCATGATTATTGTGAGATACAAGTTGTAACAATGCAACCAATAACTATGGAAAAATCCTGTGTTGCAGGGCCACTGTGTAATGGCACTACTGTGCCAGGTTTAACTAATAATTCCATAAATTCATCACTGCTAAGTCTCAAGCTCTCTATTTCTTCCACTGGCCATTGAAGCAAATTAGTTCCAATCTTCTTGTCATACAATACTATTTACGAAATAGTCTGATTCCAGCACCCAAAACACAAACATTTGTGGATTAGAGATTCTTACTAATCAAAGTAATTTACTCATCAATATATAAGATTAAATTACAATGTGTCAAACTTTTAAAGTTGACTCTTTGTGCTACTAAAGTACTTGTTTTCTATTTTCTTTCTTTTCCTTTTGAATTCAGGCATTATCATATTGAAATTGGTACAATAGGTCAGTAGCACATGTTTGAAAGTGCCATTTGAAACTTGAAGTAGATTCACAAAAACCAGGACTGAGAATTATTAGATAAACATTACCAATCAAGAACATATAACACAACATAAGGAACCAAAAAAAGATAAACATTACCAGACACTTAACATCGATAACACGACATAAGATCTTTGACGGGAAGATCGTATTTGGGAGATTTCTGGTTCTTCATCTGCCTCAAATCTTATTCTGTAGGTTCTGGCAACTACAAAAAAAATTAAAATTATATAACACTTACTAAACCCCTTAAGGCTTAAATTTGAAAGCATACATAGCACAAAAAAGGAAAAAAATGAAATTCACAAACAAAATCAGAAACAAGGTAAAGAAGTGTATATCATACCAATTCAATGTGACCCTGAGGGAAATAGAAAACTCTGTCTTGAACACAAGGAACATCCATTAATAGCCCTGCACACAGCCTCCATAGCTCTTTAAACAAATCATCACCAGCCCCATCTGCCACAAAACAAAACACAAACATGTTGGAAACTTTGCATGGTTTTTTTCAGACCAAAGTTGGAAAATTTTTTCTCTCATTTTTGCATTAAGCTCTTCTTTAGTAACCTCCATGTTCACAAGGGAAAAAGGTCATTCACTTCATATTGAAAAATTAAAGGAAAACATTAAAAATGAAGGGTCCCAACAACATTAGTAAATTGCTAAAAGAACACAGACATTACTCTTTTTCAGCTCAACATTCACATTAACCAAACATGGTAACAACAAAACCACATGAAAATAAATAAATAAGTGGGAGATATTGAGCAGAAGAAGAGATATTATTAGATCCATTAAGACTTAAAAGAGTCAACTATCTAAGGTAAAGAGTCAATCATAGTCTCTTGTAACTCATCTCCAAGATAGCCACTAGAAACATGGAACCCGTTATCCAATAACAAGTAGTTTGCCACAGTACCCATAAATATATAGATAATAATAAGAGACAATAAAAAAGACACGAAAGGAGAGAATGAAGGGCATACCTCATTTTGGATCTTGTTGCATAAAGATTCAACCAATTGATTTCTGTCAATCCCATATTAACCACTTCCTGAAGAAGCTCTTCGTCAGTCTGCAAAACCATGATATTGGTGGAATTTGTATATATGAACTGATTATAATATATCCAGAAATTCAAATGAAAATGCAACAACAAAAGCCAAAGTTTAGGTTCAAAATCAGCAACAATATCAACTCAGCCAGAGCATTCTAAATTTCAAATATTCACAAACAAACCAACAAATCATGAAATAGAAACTATAGATATTCAATTGGAGCACCTAAATCTGGAGGAAACAATCCAGATTTGAAAATTATCCTGCATAATTATATAGAAAAATAATTAAAAAAATATTAATAATGAGATACAAATAAACTGAAAAATAATGAGATACAAAATTATCCTGCATAAAGTAAAAATCGTTTATGAGATATTCTAGTTTCACTAGCCCAGATTTGAAGAATCCAAAGAAAAAACAATGCTTGAACTCAAAAAAAAAAAAAGAAAAAAAGATGAGCAACCTCAGTTTTATTCTTTAATGTCATTAACTTCTAGCAACACCAAGTAGGTTCTCCCTAAAAAAATAGGAACTTGGATACATTGCAACCTCGGACACGTTGGATTGAAAACATCATCGGCAGTGGAAACATTAAAAAATAGTATTTAAAACAAAAAAATAATAATACTAAGTCAATTAACTCAAGTATGAGTGAAGGAAATTTGATTAGGATACAGCTAAATGGTTAAATTCAAAATAGGAACATTAGTTTACAAAAGAAAGCCTCAGTTGAACCATTGAAGTAAAATGAATGTAGCTTCACCAAGTAGGTTCTCCTGTAAACAGGGTCTTGGCTCCATAACACCTCAAACAGTTGGGTTGAATCATCACAGACTATGTTTGGCACTCAATTAACATGCATGAACAATATCTTAAAAAATAATAAATGCAGAAAGGTTCTGAAATATAACAGCTTCATTAATCACGATTTTTTCAGAAGCAAAACTGGCATTTGAAGCTGAATTATTATCCTCATAGACAACCAGAAATACATCAAGTAGAAAATTGAAAATCAAATGTTTATTAAATCAGAACTCAACGTTGGATAAAAGATTGATTGCCATAGAAGTCATTACTTACAGTATTTTATCAACTTCCTTCAGAATATCGACTACAACTGCCT
The DNA here is from genome assembly GCF_000817695.3 of Arachis duranensis. NCBI lineage: Eukaryota > Viridiplantae > Streptophyta > Magnoliopsida > Fabales > Fabaceae > Arachis > Arachis duranensis. The sequence continues at coordinate 46,734,756 of NC_029780.3, forward strand.
GCATGTCCTTCCTACTAGGTTCTTTCTTGGACTTCTTACTACATTTTCCTTTTCCTAACAATGGCATAGGAACAGAATAATTTGAGATGGAAAATTTACAAATACACACATTCTTATAAAATACAGAACCATGTTGTGTAACTTGATACGAATTCATATCAAGGGTATGTGATGAGCGGATAATCTATACGCTTTTTGGCATTGTTTTTAGGTAGTTTTTAGTAGGATATAGCTACTTTTAGGGATGTTTTTATTAGTTTTTATGTAAAATTCATATTTCTAGACTTTACTATGAGTTTGTGTGTTTTTCTGTGATTTCAGGTATTTTCTGGCTGAAATTGAGGGACCAGAGCAAAAGTCTGATAGAAGGCTAACAAAGGATTGCTGATGCTGTTAAATTTTGACCTCTCTGCACTCAAAATGGATTTCTAGAGCTGTAGAACTCCAAATGGCGCGCTCTCAATGGCGTTGAAAAGTAGACATCCAGATCTTTCCAGCAATATATAATAGTCTATACTTTATTCGAGATTAGATGACGTAAACTGGCATTCAACGCCAGTTCCATACTGCATTCTAGAGTCAAACGCCAGAAACACGTCACGAACCAGAGTTAAATGCCAAAAACACGTTACAACTTGGCGTTTAGCTCCAAAAGAAGCCTCTGCACGTGTAAATCTCAAGCTTAGCCCAAGCACACACCAAAGTGGGCCCCGAAAGTGAATTTTTGCATTAATTACTTATTTCTGTAAACCCTAGTAGCTAGTCTAGTATAAATAGGACATTTGACTATTGTATGAGACATCTTTGGATTACTTTTGGATTACCTTATGATCCTTTGATCACGTTTATGGGGGCTGGCCATTCGGCCATGCCTGAACCTTGATCACTTATGTATTTTCAACGGTGGAGTTTCTACACACCATAGACTAAAAGTTTGGAGCTCTGCTGTACCTTGAGTTTTAATGCAATTTCTACTATTTTCTCTTCAATTCAGCTTATTCTTGTTCTAAGATATCCGTTGCACTTCAACCTGATGGATGTGATGATCCGTGACACTCATCATCATTCATCCTTATAAACGCGTGACTAACAACCACTTCCGTTCTACCTTAGACCGAGCGTGTGTTTTTTGGATTCCTTAATCAGAATCTTCATGGTATAAGCTATAACCCTTTGGCGGTCATTCTTGAGAATCTGGAAAGTCTAAACCTTGTCTGTGGTATTCCGAGTAGGATTCAGGGATTGAATGATTGTGACGAGCTTCAAACTCGCAATTGTTGGGCATGATGACAAACGCAAAAGAATCAATGGATTCTAATCCGACATGATCGAGAACCGACAGATGATTAGTCGTGCTGTGACAAGAGCATTTTGACCTTTTTCACTGAGAGGATGGGAAGTAGCCATTGACAAAGGTGATGCCCTACATACAGCTTGCCATGGAAAGAAGTATGAAGGATGGAAAGTAAGAAAGCAATATGTTGCAGAGATTCAACAGGGGTAAAGCATCTCCATACACTTATCTGAAATTCCCACCAATGATTTACATAAGTATTTCTATCTTTATTTATGTTTTATTTATCTTTATATTCGAAAACTCCATAACCATTTGAATCAGCCTAACTGAGATCTACAAGATGACCATAGCTTGCTTCATACCAACAATCTCCGTGGGATCGACCCTTACTCACGTAAGGTTTATTACTTGGACGACCCAGTGCACTTACTAGTTAGTTGTGCGGAGTTGTGAAGAAAGTGCTGAGTTAGTAGATGCGCATACCAAGTTGAATGCCATTGTTAGAGATCACACGTTGAAGTTGGAGCACACTTTGGAGGCTTAGGCCACGCTTTTAAAGTGTGGCCCATGACAAAATTAAAGGAGAATAAGCAATCATCATACAATGCTCCGCTCTTGCCAAGAGCAGAGCATTACCTTGATGCAAAGATAAGCTTGGAAGCAAAATTTTGGCTAATTTAAAATCTAGGCGCTCACAACATGACCATGCCTCCTTCAAAGGGCTATAACTTGAGCTACAGATGTCCAATTGATGTGCTTCTAGTTGCATTGGAAAGCTAACATTTAGGGCTTTCCAACGATGTATGGCAATTCATATTTGGCATGAAATTGAGGCACGAATGAAATATATCTTTAAGGGCCAAAAACAAGCAAAAAAATCAGCCAATGCTTCCACCAAGGCTCGAAGCTGGAGCCTCACTCCAAAGCAAAGTGGCGCTCACTTGGAGAGCAAAGCGCTCTCTTGGAGAGAATTGTCGTACTCTCTCCCAAATAAAATGCAAGGAAATTGGGCAAGAGTGCAACCCCCAAGGCTTGAACACGGATACCTCACCAAGGAAGCAAGGATGCTGCGTTCACTTGGAGAGCTGAGCGCTACATTGAAGAGCTGAGCATTACATGACACGGCCAGGGAGCAATGTTGCACGCACAAGACTTGGCAAGGCTTGGATGCTCCGCTCTTCGTGAGAGCAGAGCATTGCCCTGGGAGCAACACCCATGGGCCCAAAAATTGAATAAAAATTCCATTTAAATTCAATTTCTCTCCAAATTGAATCAAGGCCAACCAGACCCATTTCTCCTCAAATCCAAAGCAAGCAAAGCCCACATCATCACTCAAAGGCACAAGAACAAGCTAGAATTAGGATTTTCATTTAATTTGTTTTTTATTTCAATTTCATTTTGTAAAAAGCCTATATAAGGCACCATTTTCATCTTTGTTAGGGGAGTTGGCTCTAATAGAGAGCATTGGTAGGCTAGCTCCACTAGGGAGTAGTAGGATTAGAAAACTCTCTCTTTAACTTTCATTTCTGTTTTAAATCTTGCATTGAGAGTGGAAGGAATTCTGTTTTCATTCTCTATCTGCAACTTCTCTTTACTTCTTCTGCAATCTCTATTTTAATTCTCTGCAACTTTTCTCTTGTTGGATCAAGGAATGACTTGAGATCTAGGCTTGTTTTCTAGTCTCCTCCACCTCTGAGATCTTCAACATTCTTTTAAATTGCTGCAATTTAGCATCAGTCATTGTCTACTTTCAATCCCTCAAGCATTTTTACTTTTTGTTTCATTCCTCTTCAATTTCCTCTCCTGCATTCTGCAATTTCACATTTATGTTCACATTTAGCTTGGTTTAATTTCCTGCAATTTACAATTCCTGCAATTGCTCTAAGTTCTTATTCACTACAATTTTGCTTCCCTATTTACATTGCTCCAAATTTATTCTTCTTGCAATTTAAATTTCCAGTTGCTTGATCTATTGCTCTCTTTAATTTCCAACACCCCAGCCCCTTTACTTTTCATGCAATTTACCTTTCTTGTCAATTAAGATTTTGCTAATTTACTTTTCTTGCTCTTTAAGTTTCAGTCATTTTACTTTCTGCACTTCAATTTTCCTTGTTATTTTCTTTCTGTTGGCTACATTTCATCAAATTTCACTTCAATGTTAGCTTGACTAAACTAATCACCTACTAAAGTTGCTTGATCGATCAATCCCTGTGGGATCGACCTCACTCTAAGTGAGTTTTACTACTTGATGCGACCCGGTACACTTGCCAGTGAGTTTTTGGTGATTGGAAATTCGTTTTTTCCAAAATATCCCATCAAGTTTTTGGCGCCGTTGCCGGGGATTGATTTAGATCAACAATGATTAAGTGGGTGAGAAGTCTAGATTAAGCATTTTTTTTATTTTTGTTTTCTATTTTAAAGTGAAACCAAGGTGTTTGAGTTTTTGCCTCACTAAGAAATTCTCATCTCTGATATGAGTAATTTCAATTTTCATTGGTGTTGTGTTTTACAAAATTCAAATGGAGTTCAACTCATCTTATGATCAAACAAATTTTATGGGATATTATCCACCATCACTAATTTCCAATGATGGCTGGGAATATCACCAACAAATTACAAATCCTGAGCACTCCAATTCATGGAGATTTGCTTCAGAGACACAAGATGAGCAAGAGAATCATATGGGATACTTTCCACCACCACAAAATGATTCAAGTCATTATTCTAATGGTGGCTGGGAGTATCACCAAGGAATGAAAGAGCATCCACCTTCACATCCCTGTTTCTCATTTGAAAATTCTTCATCACTTGATTATGCCTCAACACAAAGTTTCCTCCAAAATCCATACAAGTCATCCCATCAATCACACAACTCATTCCACACCCCTCAACACAACTTCACCACAACACATCCACGTCACCAAAATTACTCTCAACCTTCATCTCTTGAACCAGCAGATGAGGATTACCTTCAAGCCATTGAAATACATAGAAAACTCGTGGAAAGATACACACAACCCCAATCCTGGAAAGAAACCATCCTCAAGAAGATGAATGGGACCTTAGAGCAAACAAGGGGGAACTTAGAACCATCAAACAGTGATGATGAAGACCAATTTGTGAGTGAGGAAGTGGAAAAATAAGAACAAAAGGTCCCTGTTGCAAGTAAAATTGTAATAAAGGATGAGGGACATGAGCCAAGGATTTTACAATCACAAAAGCTACTTGAGGTGACAATGAAACATAAAGATTCCCTCCCAAAGGAATTAATGAAAAATCATGACGAAAAAAGGGAGGAAGATACTCAAGAGAATTCACACTCAAGTGAAGTAAAGAAGAAAGAGGAAAGGCTCAAGGAACCACCAATACAAGAGGCTCTTGATGAAAAGAAGACTCCAATAATCACACAACCACCAAGACTTGGATTCAAGGAAGTGAAGGCAATTAACAAAAGCACCAAGAAGAGGATTGTGACCAAGCTACCAAAGACAATATTCATGAAGAATAAAGGGTCAACCACAAGCAATCCAACCCCTGGACCATTAGCAAGCAAGCTCAGTCAAGCCATGTACAAAAGAAAGCGTGCTGAGAGGAAACCAAGACAGGGGGCAATAGCTGAATCTTCTCCCCCCTTGAGGTCATTCCTCTTAACAAATTAGAAGAAGAGGAAGAAAGTGAAGAACAACATGCCAACAGTAGGTAATGTTTCTCTTCCTTGCTTTGCTTTCTTTCTTTGCTTTGTTTAAATTCAATAAATTGGCATATGGTTACATTCCAAGTTTGGTGTTGCCTTGCAACAAATTGTTTTCAATCTTTTTGGATGATTGCATCAAATCAAAAATGAAAGTGACACACCAAGATTCTAAGTTTGGTGTGCCACTTATTTTTCTAGGCAATTCATTCAAGCAACACTACTTGTCTGCATAATCATAATGCCTCTGCAATTTTATTTTTCTCATTTGGTTTAACATTTTAGTTTCCTCTTTATTCATTTACGTGTTTTTAATGCTTTCTTTTATTAACTGTATTTGTTAATACATCACCAAGAGAGCTTTATTCATGACAAGATTCTTGGCTTGGTGATTGTATTTAACATACAACAGTTTCATTTAGTCTTATTTCAAATAAAACGGACATAGGATTGCATTCTAAGTTTGGTATTGCTATGCAACAAAAATTTTCTTCCAATCCTTACCGATACTTGCATTAATTCCAAGTGAAAGTGTCACACTAAGTTTATGCCATGTATCGTGCACACCTTCTTATATATGCAATCAAAATGTCTCTGTCTCTTGTGCCTTGATTATTATCTTCAATTTTGCTTGCTTAGAACACATGTACTACTAAATTTTCATTGTGTAAGACATTCATGATCCATCTTAGCCCCATAGCCATTGTTCTAATTGTTGCTTAAGGATGAGCAAGCATTTTGAGTTTGGCAAGGGAAAGGGAAGAATAGAAGGAAAAGGATAACAGTAGAGAAGGTGAATTACAAGGTTGTAAAAGCTAGTATGATTAATTGTTGCTCAATTGCATTGGATTTTATTTAATTGAAGTTTTCATCTAGGACATTTTGTGAAATCTTTTGAAAATCATGAAAACCTTGAAGAAGCAAATACAATTAAAACAAGAAAAGAAAAAGGGAAAGAATGAGAAAGCTGAAGGCTCTGCGTACCAATGTCAATTTATTTGTTAAGTACTTGTGGTGTTTATGTATCAAGCCAAATGCTTGAAAACAAAACACTTAGAAGTCAAGGATAGGCACAAGTGCAAAAGCACTCCCGCAAAGCTCAAGGTTCTGAGCATCAATGATTAGAGAGTCAAGAAAAGAAAAGAAAAGTGAACTTAATGAAGTCCTCTAATTCAAATGCTTGTGGTGCTTATGTATCAAGTGGTAATACTTGAAAACAAAGCATTTAGAGAAAACAAAGCATTTAGAATCATAGCTTTGTTAATAACTCATGGAGGCAAAGCACCCAAAAGGAGAAGCTAATACGAAAATCAAAAGCTTGTTTCAAGGAAGAAATATAAGAGAAAGATTTCATAAATTGAGCTAGATAGAAGCATCAATCATTTACATCTCTTTTGTGATTGTAGCATGCTTAGAAAACTAGCTAACCATGAACATTGAGTTGCTATTCTTCTTACCTTGGATTGTCAATCTTTAATGCATGATTATTTTCTTGCTTGGTGACAAGCAAGGTTTAAGTTTGGTGTTGTGATGACATGTCACCATGTCATGTTTTTCTATGCTTATTCATAGAAGAAATTGATGATTTGTGCTTGAATAATGAATGCTTTTGTACTTAAATGCTATATTTCCTTGATCTTTTGATTTTATAAATTTTGTAGGAAATAAGAAGAAAAAGAAGCAAAGAAGTACAAAATAAGCTAAAAAGGAGAAAAAAAGAGCTTTGGGGAACACTTTAAAGTTGGAGCACACTTTGGAGGCTTAGGCCACGCTTTTAAAAGCGTGGCCCATGACAAAATTAAAGGAGAATAGGCAATCAGCATACAATGCTCCGCTCTTGCCAAGAGCAGAGCATTACCCTGATGCAAAGATAAGCTTGGAAGCAAAATTTTGGCTAAGTTAAAATCTGGGCGCTCACAGCATGACCATGTCTCCTTCAAAGGGCTATAACTTGAGCTACAGATGTCCGATTGATGTGCTTTTAGTTGCGTTGGAAAGCTGACATTTAGAACTTTTCAACGATGTATGGCAATCCATATTTGGCATGAAATTGAGGCACGAATGAAATGTATCTTTAAGGGCCAAAAACAAGCAAAAAAATCAGCCAAGGCTCGAAGCTGGAGCCTCACTCCAAAGCAAAGTGGCGCTCACTTGGAGAGCACAGCGCTCTCTTGGAGAGCGTTGTCGTGCTCTCTCCCAAATAAAATGCAAGGAAATTGGGCAAGAGTGCAACCCCCAAGGCTTGAACACGGATACCTCACCAAGGAAGCAAGGATGCTGCGTTCACTTGGAGAGCTGAGCGCTACATTGAAGAGCTGAGCATTACTTGACACGGCCAGGGAGCAATTTTGCATGCACAAGACTTGGCAAGGCTTGGATACTCCGCTCTTGGTGAGAGCAGAGCATTGCCCAGGGAGCAACACCCATGGGCCCAAAAATTGAATAAAAATTCCATTTAAATTCAATTTCTCTCCAAATTGAATCAAGGCCAACCAAACCCATTTCTCCTCAAATCTAAAGCAAGCAAAGCCCACGTCATCACTCAAAGGCTCAAGAACAAGCTAGAATTAGGATTTTTATTTAATTTGTTTTTCATTTCAATTTCATTTTGTAAAAAGCCTATATGAGGCACCATTTTCATCTTTGTTAGGGGAGTTGGCTCTAATAAAGAGCATTGGTAGGCTAGCTCCACTAGGGAGTAGTAGGATTAGAAAACTCTCTCTTTAACTTTCATTTCTGTTTTAAATCTTGGATTGAGAGCGGAAGGAATTCTGTTTTCATTCTCTATCTGCAACTTCTCTTTACTTCTTCTGCAATCTCTATTTTAATTCTCTGCAACTTTTCTCTTGTTGGATCAAGGAAGGACTTGAGATCTAGGCTTGTTTTCTAGTCTCCTCCACCCCTGAGATCTTCAACATTCTTTTAAATTGCTGCAATTTAGCATCAGTCATTGTCTGCTTTCAATCTTTCAAGCATTTTTACTTTCTGTTTCATTCCTCTTCAATTTCCTCTCCTGCATTCTGCAATTTCACATTTATGTTTACATTTAGCTTGGTTTAATTTCCTGCAATTTACAATTCCTGCAATTGCTCTAAGTTCTTATTCACTGCAATTTTGCTTCCCTGTTTACATTGCTCCCAATTTATTCTTCCTGCAATTTAAATTTCCAGTTGCTTGATCTTATGCTCTCTTTAATTTCCAACACCCCAGCCCCTTTACTTTTCATGCAATTTACCTTTCTTGTCAATTAAGATTTTTCTAATTTACTTTTCTTGCTCTTTAAGTTTCAATCATTTTACTTTTTGCACTTTAATTTTCCTTGCTATTTACTTTCTGTTGGCTATATTTCATCAAATTTGACTTTAATGTTAGCTTGACTAAACTAATCACCTACTAAAGTTGCTTGATCCATCAATCCCTGTAGGATCGACCTCACTCTAAGTGAGTTTTACTACTTGATGCGACCCGGTACACTTGTCGGTGAGTTTTTTGTGATTGGAAATTTGTTTTTTCCAAAATATCCCATTAGGAACCCTAATTAAATTTAACACAGGCTAGTGGGAATTAGGAATCCTAATTGCCTAAATCAGGAAAAAAATTTAAAAGCCTACCTGTCATCGATGAGAGAGCGAATCGAACAGGGATAGATGGAGCAGAGGCGGCACAATTAGCAAAGGAGACGTGGAGCAAAGCAGAAGAGCACGGCGAGAAAGTGGTGCGACGTAAGAGAGCTGCGGCGTCATTGCGAAGTAGCAGAGCTGCGACGGCGGTGCGGTGTAACAGAGCCGCGGTGGTGGCGTGGCATGGCGTAGCAGAGCCGTGTGAGGATGTGGTGCAAGGAGAAGAGCCATGTGATGGCGTAGCAGAGCTATGAACTCTTAGCTTTGTGCGAAACAATGATAGCGCGGGGGAAAGGGGGAAGAGGGGGAAAAATTCACTGGGTGTTATGTGCTTTGGGTAGGAGAGAAGGAATGAAAGACCGAAGGGCTTCGATGAAGAAGAAGAAACAAAAAATTTCACTAAGTCCTATATACGTGTATTTGGGGTTTTTACATTAGGCAACGCTTTTAAAGCGCACCCAAAACATAACAAATAGGTTACTCTTTAAAAGCGCTCCCTTTGGTTAAAAAAGTGAAGCCATAGCTCTTAAGATAAGGCTACGCTTTATAAGTGATATCTATAACATCTAAGGAGACGCTTTTCAAGTAATGCCACAAATGTGTTTCCTATTCTCCTACAAAAAGAAGACGCGGAGAAAAGCGTAGCCTATTCTAAGAATAGGCTATGCTTTTCAAAGGTAGCCTAAAAAAAATATGACTGAATGGGTATTTTTCTTGTAGTGCAAGACTTTGGGGAAATCTTTATCTGAACCTACTTTCTATAGAAAAGATTAATTTTTATCCTATTATCATGCCACTTAGTACTTAGCATGATATATAATTATTTAACTAACGAAAAGATTAATTTAACTTATATTTTATCTTTCAAAAATTAATATAACTAAAAAAATAATTTGAGAACCAATTTAAAAAATGAGTGATATTTTAAAGACAAATTTAACTATTAATCCAAATAAAAATGGGAAGCGGGCCCGGGTTTTATTAGCATAAGTTTTGACTTTCATCTGCTACCAAGGATTGTTATTCACTACCTCTTCTAAATTAGACTACATACCCACGAGTTTTAACTAAAGTTTATTAATAGGTTGAAATAAAAGACAGAGCTTGAAAACATACTTAACTTCTAATTAGACAAAGATATAGTTGACATAATTTTTAAGAAATAAAAAAATTAAAAGCTTAAATTTTATATAAAAAATGATTTTGATTGTCTTGTTTGATGTTTTACCTTGAGGAGTAATTTGGTCCTCAATGTTGAGAGTGAAGATCCAAATAATACTGAAAGGTTTTTGTTTTTTAATTTATTGAAAATTTCCGTAACGTTTACAAATAGTCAAAAATGTTCTTTTGTTAATTATTTAATAATGATGATTTTGAAATTGTTTGTAAAAATTAGGGACAATCTGACACAAATTTTAGTGAGTCATTTTTATTTTCATTCAAAACGTTTAATAAATATGATAATATTTGACCCAAGAAATATAATAAATCATAGTACATAAATATAAAAAATCAGACACTTTATAAAAATATAGGACAATTTACCCAAATAAATAAATTTGGTGAAAGTTTTACTCAAATACACAAAACAGATATCCCTTACGTGATTGTGCATTTAACACTTCTATGTAAACCGTGGTAGCTACCACGGTTTCTGATTATAACATAAACCGTGGCAAGCTACCACGGATTATGATGTTTGTGGTTTGTGTGTAAACCATGACAAGCTCTCACGGTTTAGGAAGAGAGAAAGATAAGCATAAACCGTGGCAAGCTCCCACGGTTTATGAAGATTGCGACATGAATGTAAACCGCTATGTGTTACCACGGTTTACGTGTGAGTGCCTATAAATACATAATCCGCTGAAACTTCTCACGGATCATTTGTGACACAAAGCCAAATTTGGAGGTTGTTGGTTTGAGAGAATTTGTGGAAAGTAAAGAAGGTTGGAAAGAGGTTTAGTTGGTGGAGCATGGAGGATGAGGATCGCTTGTACCGATTAAATGGCGTCGCTCACGTGGCTGGATACATCGACGCCGAGGTTAGTTATTATGATTATTATTAATATTCTTATTATTACTATTTATGTAAATATTGATATTATTATGGTTATTGTTAGTAAAATTATTTTTTTCATTTAATTTTTGTTGTTATTGTGAGTGCATAGTATTAGTAGTTTTATTGTTATTATTATTATTGTTGTCCTCGTTTCTGATAATGGTAGTTATTATTGTTACTCTAAGGTTTTGTTAGAATTGGACCGCTTATTATTATAATCACTGTTATTGCTATAATTAGGGAATTAAGAAAAATAATATGAGGCTTGTAATAATTTTTTATAAATTACGTCTGATGTTATTAGTAATGGTTGTATGTTGAGAGATTTTGTTGCCCACATTTTGCAGCCTGCTAGGGTGATTAGCGGCGTTAGGAGACAACAGAATATGCCCTTACACGACCGGATTATACCCTACCTGGAGATGGCGGGCTTGTATCATTTGGCTAGGCTGAACAGCCAGTGATTCTGGGTTGATGAGCCTCTCCTTAGCGCATTTATTGAGCGGTGGCGTCCTGAGACACACACCTTCCATATGCCCTTTGGTGAGTGCAGTATTACTTTGCAAGATGTGGCATATCAGCTGGGTTTGCCGATCGATGGTGAGCCCATCAGCGGGTGCCTGTCTGAGTTTGAGAATCTGATGGAGCACGGTAGACCAGCATGGGTGTGGTTCTGCGAGTTGTTTGGGGAGTTACCTCCGCAGAGTAAAGTAAAGCAGATGACAGTGTGCTACACATGGTTCCATGAGAGGTTCCGGGTTCTCCCAGCAGATGTTACTGATGAGACCGTGCGTATATACGCACGTGCTTATATTCTGATGCTATTGTCGTCTCAGCTGTTTGCGGACAAAAATACAAATCGGGTCCACCTTTGTTGGTTGCCTTATTTAGCATCGTTGGACGACTTGGGCAGATATAGCTGGGGTTCGGCTGCACTAGCACTGGCCGCTACAGCTTCTACAGTCTTGGATTTTCTGGAGGTTTTCAACGTTGAGGCCTAGTGGGTTTGATGTATTTGGGTTTCCTCTTGCCTCCAGGTACGATTTATTATTTTTGGTTCACAAGTTGTTCAACATTATGTGTTATTTCTAGTTATGACATGATTTCAATTAAAATTGTAGGTGGACTACGTTTCTGCCGAGGAACGATCATGGGGATCAAAGATTAGTGTCTGCACGCCTTTCCTTGGATCGATTGCGTGTCCACGATGTGAGTCATTTAGTTATTGCTCTTAGTTTCAGTGGTTTATGTTAAGTATCGTGGTCTAACGAAACCCTTACTATTTCGATACAGTTTGTGTGGGAGCCTTATTCTTCTGCCGAGGTTGGTGCTGTTATTCACCCGGAGATACTAGCTGACGAGCACCGTAGGCTATGGACGGCCGTCACTAGCCTGATATATTTTGCTACGATTGAGTGGCATCAGGTCGACCGGGTTCTACCGCAGTTTGGCAGTCTTCAGCATCTCCCTGAGCCAGCTCTGAACATAGATTGGCTACATGCGAAGGATGGTAGGGGTGGGGACAGGTGGTTCCCCAAGTATTATCGGGAGTGGCATCAGCATTGGGAGAACCGGCTTCATTCAGTCATCTGGGTCGATCGAGTCCTTGATCCTGGTCCATCATCAGACTACCTAGAGTGGTGGTGCCGTGTGGCGCACAGATTCCTATCCCCAGATGTTGCATTTCAGGATCCTAGGCCGATTGTGTTGACTGAGGAGGCTCGTCACAGAGGGTCGTCGCAGTCACCTCCTAGAGTGCACGTTTACAATAGACCAGATAACAGGCGAGTAGATCGACGTCAGCGTCTAGGCACCCATACCACGGATCGAGAGTGGCGAGAGCTGGCTGACCGTTTGGAGGAGGACATCCCTAGAGCTGATCATGGAGATGCGGCGGATTATCGTGTTCCTCGACGTAGAGGCAGACGACAGGCAGGGCGGGACGGCCGTGGAGGGGCTCGAGGTAGAGTACCTTCCATTGATGATCAGGGCACTCAGCATGCTGTTGGTGAGGATGTAGTTGGTTCAGCCTCAGCTATGGATTAGCCGACCTACAATGTGAGTAGTAGCTCTCAGCTCTTTGGGAATGTCGCCCCACATGCGTTTGCTGGGTATACCACCGCGGCTGTTGGGATGGACATCGATGATCCTGTTACTGGGTCAGAGTTCTATAGGGATATAGCAAACATGCTCATGGATGATGATGGGACCCATTATAGGCCACAGATGCCTGATGACCAGTCCCAGTTTGCTGATCCGCAGCCACAGACTGACGATGTTCTTCCTCAGTTGGCCGTTGTCCTCAACGAGCCTGCAGCATCTCCGACTGACCCATGGATCCCATTAGGAGGGACCCCAGCCTCAGCATTCAGCGGCATTCCCGCACAGCCATTAGGACCAGTGGCAGAGCAGAGACCTAGGAGGGTGAGGCGTCCTCCATTGTGTGGCACCGGAGTTCACCTGCTCGGTCAGTTCGATGATGATGACAGTGACACCATTGAGGATTCTGATTAGTTATGTCATATTGTCATGTCCGGTAGGAACTATGTTAGTTTATGTTCTTCGCATGCTATTTAGTCTTATGTATTTCAGACTTCTGTAATTTATTATCTGCCATCTATTTGATAGTTAAAAAGGTTTGAGAATTGTCTAATATGTTATCTGCTATGTATTTGATAGTTTAAGCGGTTTGAGCTTCTATTATATACATGTATTCTGTCACATTTATCATGCGCAGTCTAAATGATACCACATTGATGCAATCAAACATCTAAAAATAAATGGTTTAGGATTAAAATTCTCCCTTCATAAACCGTGAGAGCTTGCCACGGTTTATGCTTATCTTTCTCTCTTCGTAAACTGTGGGAGCTTGCCACGGTTTACACACAAACCACAAACATCATAATCCGTGGTAGCTTGCCACAGTTTATGTTATAATCAGAAACTGTGGTAGCTTACCACGGTTTACATAGAAGTGTTAAATACACAATCACGTAAGGGATATCTGTTTTGTATATTTGAGTAAAGTTTTCAACAAATTTATTTATTTGGGTAAATTGTCCTAAAAATATATGTTTGATGTTCATATACTATATATTATATTTTGTTATAATAAGTTTAATTATGCTGTTATGTTAGATTTAAGAGTAAATACTCAAATTAATTATTAAAAAATTTGTAATTACATACTAATTCTAATAAATTTTTATTCTATAAAAGTTGTTGAGAATTATTTTCATTAGATAAGTTGGCTTGGTTCCACGGTCGCTTTTAATTAATTTAGTAATATACATATGGAACAACTAAGTTTTTAACAAATTTTATTACAAGATAATTAGGTTCTACAAATATACATTTTAATATAAAATAGTCTCTTTTCAAAATAATGAAAGGACCGATCTATTTGATAATTGTAATTTTTGAGAATTTTAGAAAATAAAAATATATTGAAGATCAAAATGTCTAATCTAAAATTTTGTAAAGATTAATTTAAATATTTATTCTAGATTTAATTATTCTTGGTGATGGTCAGACAGATGATTTTTATAAAAAAAGTATATGTAAAATAATAGATATAAATATACACATTTATTAATGATTAAGTTTTCGTGTTTGTGGAACCTTTTTGAAATAAAATAGCTAGTGAGTTTTCATACATGAATTAATTCCCCTAATCCTCTTATCCTATATATACGTTCCTTACTTTATTATGGTGAGCAGTCAGTCATATTGTCAAGGAAAAGTATAGCCGTATAGGTAATCAAATAATATTTTTAACCACTATGTGAACAATATGAATTAATAGAATTAAAAGAATAAATTAATTTTAAATTTAATTAATAATATTAAATTAAAGTGTAATATATTTTTATCTGATTAATTGTTGTTTATATTGTTTAAAATCATTATTGTTTATCTAACACTCTTCGTTAAATCAAATGTCAATAATGAACCGATCGAAATGACCAAAACATAGCACAACCTTTTGTGTTTGGCCAAAAAAACAAAGATTAATAATCCACAAAAAAAAAATAATAATTAAAACGAACGATATAACTAGGCTTTGATCTGAAGGATAATTTTTTGGATCTTGCATAAAAATTTGTACTAATGATCTCAAATGTGAATATCTGGCATGTGTGCTGTAGGGCTGGCTGCATTGATTATCAATAACAGCACATGCATCACAAGTAGGATCCTATATGCACACCTTCAGCCTTCACCAAATTAAATGCTTTAATTTCTATATTTAATATATAAATTAATCTTTTTATATTAAATAAACAACCAATCAAATTTGAAATGTTATTTGGATAATCCTTTTATAAACATTATTTCCTTTCGCATTCTCCTCTTCATTTTTCTTTGCTGGAATCATAGCACCGCTAGTAACCATTCGCTAGTGAGTATTCTCTAGTGGCAATTCTCCAGAGATTATCTAAATTTTAAGCTCAACACATCCTAAATTTTCAAACCATCTAAACTAAAAATATGGGAAACTTAACACTAGAAGAACACCGAGTTAAATTTTTTGCGATTGGCCATTTGCACATAAAATATTCCAAAAATTTTAATTGCACCATAAAAATCTCTGATAATTAAAAAAATTACACAATATTAGTTCCTACCCCTTTTTGTCGAGTTATTTGTCATCACGTCGTTAATGACTTAGCACATATCCTTTTAAGTTCGACTAGATGAAACAAAATTGATTTAATTTTGATGTTAAATGCATGAAATGGTATCATTTAACCTCACAAAACAATGTATCACCATTAAGGTTAATTATTATTGTTTCATCAAGTATTTAGCGTTAAACTAAAGCAGCATCATGACGTGGGTCAAATGTCAGTTCGAAATTTCACAAAATAATTCCGTTACAAGTATAGTTTTAAATTAATAAATGACCCGAATCAAAGTTTAATTTGTTTGTTACAATGCAAACTAATAAAGCCGAAAATATTTAAACTTCGAGTCGTCTCTCAAAGAAATTACAGTGAGGTATGTGTGTTATCGGTTATGAGTATAAGACATGTATTTGCGAACAAAGATGCGAGAAAGTAAATAACAAGAAAGTAGAATCAACAACTAAAGAAGTGTAAATGCTAAAACACACTCCTGCCTAAGATTGAGATTCAAAGCTTCCTATCCAAGTCATTGACCACAAATATGGTGATTACCTAGAATCAATCCCATTTAGTCATCACCACCATCGGGCGAAAATCAAATAGGCATAGTCAGTCTTAATCCATAGGTCTTACTCATCAATGGAAATAAGAACAACTAACAACCTTAAACCACCAATCAATATTGGACATCAAAGACTCTTGCGTCACTAACCACGACATGCCAATTATAAGAGCAAACCCAATTAGTTAACCTCTAATGACAAGATAAGTCAACCGGGCTTAATCAATCTCAATCATAGGTCTTACTCGTTAATAGAAATGAGATCAATTAAAATCTCTTAATTGTCACTCAATTCAGACATTAGTGACATCAAGGTCACCTTCATTGCTCAAATCCAAGTCAAGAATGTGAAAATCTCACCACAAAAAAACGTCTATGCTCACGGTGAAAAACTAGTGAAAAGGGTGACTATATGTCTATGGTCACGGTTTTTCCACCGTGGCCTATTCTGCCGTGGCCATAGACCTGTGGTCACATTTTTTTTTATCTATGGTCACAATTTCTATGGTCACGATTGTAGTGTTTAAATTCTGACACTTTAGGCCACGTTTTTTTACCGTGACCATAGGTTGATATATGGTCACCCCTTTATTAAAATTGTGACCATAGCCTAATCTATGGTCATACTTTTAGCGTGACTATAGCTTAGTCTATGGTCACCCTTGTTTTATACCGTGACCATAGCCTTATCTATGGTCACGGTTTTCACCGTGGTCATAGCCTCTATGGTAAACCCACCTTAAAATCGTGACCATAGCCCCTATCTATGGTAAGGATTTTCAACGTGACCATAGTCTCTTTGGTCACCCCACCTTAAAACTGTGACCATAGCCTTATCTATAGTCAGGTTTTCAGTGTGACCATAGCCTCTATGCTTATCCTATTGATGCGTGAGCATCTTGTACCGTTTTCCCTTTATTTTCTAGTCATTTTTACTTAGAATTTCTTAAGTTTTATTATATTTTAGTGTTAAAATCCTCTTTGGATACTACTTTGAGTTGTTTTAATGTTTTTATAATTTCAGGTAAAATTTGGAGCAATTTGGCAAAGTTTTATGCAAAAAGAAAAAGATTGGAAGCTACCCCTCTGGACGCTAGCGCCAACAAGCCCACTAAAATAGAAACGTCTCTGAACTCAACCTCTTCAAATTATCATCTCTTGTTGGATTTAGCTTTTATTAGTGATGTGTGAGCATTTTATACCCTTTTTTTATTTGATTTTATATTATTTTTAGTTAGATTTTATTAAGTTTTTATTATGTTTTAGTGTACATTTCACCTTTGGATACTACTTTGAGTTTCTCTTGTGTTTTTATAGTTTTAGGTGAAATTTGATGCATGAAAACTTGTCTCTCAACAAATTTCCCTTCGGCAAGTATACCAAATTGTCGTCAAGTAAAACTCACAATAGAGTGAGGTCGAATCCCAAAAGGATTGATTGGTCAAGCAACTTTAGTTAGAAAAATATGCTAGTTGAGCTAAACAAAATTTAAATTGAGAACTTGCAGAAATTTAAATGACTGGAAAGTAAATAACAGAAATTAAAGTGTAGAATCTTAAATGGAGATTTGGGGTAATGAGCATGAAAATAAATGGCAGAAAGTAAAGAGAATGGGTAAGATCAGAAATGGGGTAATCATTGGGTTCAGGAGATGTTGCATTCTCCGGATCAAGTTCATTCTCATCTCTTCCTCAATCAATGCATTCATTGATCTCCTTGGCAATCTTAAGTGATTGGATCCCAATTCCTTGGCAATCCAATCTCTCTAAGCTTGAACAATTGCCCAATTCCTTGATTTAATTGCTCATGGGAAGAGATGAAGTGTGGTCATTGATTCTACCACATGTATTTCCAAATCAAAGTATTGGGAGGATTACATGTCACTATATCCGCCCAAACCCCAATTTGGTCCAACATGAGAAAGCATTTCTAGAATGATCTCCTCATCCCTTTTCCAAGGCTCAAAGGAGATCCAATTATGGAGAGTTTCTTTTCCAAGACAACTAACCAATTGAATTAAGATTGAAAGCTTTCTAGTAAGATCAAGAGAAAAGAAAGAAGAAGAAGAATGAAAACTATAATTGATCCATCAAATTACTATAGAGCTCCCTAACCCAATGAAAGGGGTTTAGTTGTTCATAGCTCTAGAAATGAAAAATGGTAGAAAAGAAGAATCCATGCTAAAAGTGCAGAAAAGTAAATCTACAGAGAGTAGTTCCTAAAAGTGCCAAGCTCTCTCTATAGTTCAAAACTACTCCTATATATACTACTCCTCTTGATGTTCTAGTGAGTTCTTCAAGTCTTGGATGTGGGCTCTAGATCTTGAGTTGAAGCAGTTCTCATCTTTAGTGGGCCCAGCTTGCAGAGAAATATGAATTAGGCTTGGGTATTTAGTGAGATTAATGTTGAGTGCCATTGTGGGTTTGAGAACGTTAGTGGCTTTCACTTTTTCCACTAACGTTCCACCCTTATGTACCCACGTTAACTCCAACGTTAGTGGTCTTAACGTGACCACTAACGTTGCCTTTTCAATTTTTGGCCAACATTATTGGGACTCACTTTTCCCAATAACGTTGGCTTATACCCCTTCGCGAACGTTATTGGGAATCACTTTTCCCATTAACGTTGCTTGGTGCCTTTTGTTCCTACGTTAGAGTTCACGTTAGTGTAGCTAACGTGACTCTTAACGTGAGTGTGTCTCACCTTCAAGAGCATTAGTGACACTCACCTTTGTCACTAACGCTCCAAATGCCTAAATTCTCTACGTTAGAACTCACGTTAACTAAGTTAACGTGGCTCTTAATGTAGTAGTGATGCCATCTTCCAACGTTAGTGACAAAAGTGAGTGTCACTAACGTTGGCTCTTTGATCTCAACTCCACGTTAACTTTCACGTTAATGGTCTTAACGTGAAAGTTAATGTAGGCAATCCTAATTGGCCCAACGTTAGTGACAAAAGTGAGTGTCACTAACGTTGGATTTTGTTTTCCTCTTCCACATTAGAGTTCACGTTAACTAAGTTAACGTGACTCTTAACGTGGATCATTGCCAAGTTTCTCAACGTTAGTGGTGTTCACTTTTACCACTAACGTTGGAGAAAAACGTTATTGGTGTTCACGTTTTCTCTTAACATTGGAGTTCTCTTTTTCTTCTATGTTAACTACCACGTTAACTTAGTTAACGTGGACGTTAACTTAGTTAACGTGGACGTTAACTTAGTTAACGTAGCAAGTAACGTGAGCTATGGATGGCTTCGCAGGCGTTATTGGTGATTACTTTTCTCATTAACGTTGCAAGCTTTTTATCATTCCACGTTAGTGTTCACGTTAACTAGGGTAACGTGAATACTAACGTGGTTCTTCCTTGCTTCCTTTGCCCTGAAATCAAGCAATTAAAGTGCATCAAAGCTCTAGCCAAAGTCATGAGATTATGCATCATCAATTTATCATGCAATTCTAGCAAAATTCTTATGAAATCATGCAAAGTTCACAATAGTTGCTTGAATCAAGGTGTAAGTGTATTTTCATCCAAAACTTGCCTTATTCACTAAGAAAATGCATGAAACTACCCTAAAATAGTAAAGAAACGGTCAGTAAAACTGGCCTAGATGCCCTGGCATCAAAATTCAGAGCAATTTGGAGAAATTTAAAGAAAGAAACAAAAATGCTGTTAGTTCCCCCCTGGGCGCTGAATGCCCAAACTGGCGTTCAACGCCATCAGAGGGCAAGAAGTCAGAGGCGCGCTTCCCTTATGGGTGTTCAACGCCCAATCCTGGCATTGAACGCCAGCTTGCCACTCACCAATTGGGCCTCCAAGTCAATTTAGCACTTTTTAGGCTTATCTTATTTTATCTTTGTAATTTTTATTTTAAAATAATATCTTTTAGATTTAGCATTTATTATTAGGTTAGTATTTAAAGGAGAAGATCAATTAGTTTTAGTATCAATCTTCTTCCTTCCGCATCTTTTCAGAAACCTATTTTCTTTGTAAATTTATGAGCAACTAAACCTCCTGGTTAAGGTTAGGAGCTCTGTTTATTTCTGTGGATTAATATTATTACTTTTGTATTTTAATATATGTTTGATTCAATTCTAAGATGTGTCTCATTCTTAATTTAATGAAACTGTGTGGAACGGAAGTATGACCCCTTTTTCCACATGAGTTCTTTTGATACTCTAACCAAGGTCATCTGAACTATAGCTTGAGAACATGCCTTCTAGACAGCTAATCCATAACTCGTTGGGGACATGGGAATATCTGTTCAGTCGGGATTTGGGGTGATTAGGGCCTTTGTGGTATAAACTAGCTTTCTGAACTTCACACTCCAATTCAAATTGAATGACCACTGCCCATGGCATTTGATGAGGATCGGAGGAGATTAAATTGCTAAGGCATTAGGGTTTAATCACTTACAATTTGTCATAGAATGAATCGTTCATTGTTAAAATAGTTAGTAAGAAATATTAATCTGGAAAGATAAACATCTCCGAGACCTTAACTGTTTTCTTATATTGAGTTTACATCAACCTTTTATTGTGTTTCCTATTTACTTGTCTTATGCATTTTCAATAACAACCATCTTTTACTGTTCACCGGACTATGCCCAACATGATAACTATTGCTTGCTCAATCCAACAATGCTCATGGGATCGACCCTCACCCACCTGCGGTATTACTTGGATGACCCTGTGCACTTGCCGATAAAGTTGTGTGAGTTCTAATTTCGCGCACCAAGCTTTTGCCACCATTGTCGGGGATTGTTCGTGATTGACAACTATCGGTTGTCTTGTTGCTTAGATTAGGTATTCTTTTATTTGTTCATGATTATTTATTTTTTTTCTTTTAAGTTTCGACTTTTTTTCACTTATTTTTTCTCTATTCTCTAGTTCTTTGTCCTATTTATTTTCACTTAATTTCTGATTTTAAATTTGGTATCTTTTAGTAGTTTTTGTTTAATTACCTTTCCCTTTATTTTCGAATTCTATCTTACTTAATTTTCTTGATGTTCGATTTTTCTCTTAATTATCTTCTCCTTGATTTTCGAATTTTGTTTTAGTTATCTTATCTTTTTATTATTTAAATTTTTAAGTTTAGTGTTTCTTTAGTGATTTTCTTTCTTGGGTTTAATCAATTTTCTTTTTAATTTTCAAATCATATCTTGTTTTATTTTTCTTGAATTTCGATCTTTATCTTATTTATCTTCTCCTTGATTTTCGAATTTTGTGTTAGTCATTTTATTTAAATTCAAATTTTAAGTTTGGTGTTTCTTTAGTTTTTCTTTCTTTCTTTCTTTTTGAATTTCAAAAAAAAAAATTTAAAACCTTTTCTTTTTAATTTTCAAAAATTTTAGGTTAATTATTGCATTCTTGTTTTGAATTTTTTTTGTTAATTGCTTACTTTATCTTATTTTATTTTTTTTAGGATATCTCACTGGGAGCTCTCTATACTTTGAGATAGAGACTCCCACTTTTCTTTGTCTTTTGTTTGTGTATGCAGGAATAGGAAGAGTTCACTTTGGATCTGAATGTGAATGCACAACTTAGAAGAACCTTGGGATCTTACACAACCCCCACTCCTGATTTCTATGGAAGGAGAATTAGTGTACCTCCTATTAGAGCAAACAACTTTGAGCTCAACCCACAATTGATCACACTAGTGCAGCAGAACTACCAGTTTTGTGGACTCCCACAGGAAGAAACCAATGAATTCATCGCTGACTTCCTGCAGATTTGTGACACTGTGAGGACCAACGGAGTAGACCCTAACGTCTATAGGCTGCTACCCTTTTCGTTTGCTATGAAAGATCAAGAAAAGAGATGGTTGGATGCTCAACCCAGAGAAAGCTTGAACACATAGAGTAAGGTAGTAAATAAGTTTCTGAATAAATATTTTCCCCCAAGGAAGATGACTAAGTTAAAAATGGATATTCAGACCTTTAAGCAAGAAGAGAGCAAGTCCCTCCACGATGTTTGGGAGCGGTACAAGCTAATACTCAGAAGATACCCCACTGAAATATTCACAAATTGGGTCAAACTAGATATTTTCTATTATGGACTCTTGGACATGGCCAAGATATCCCAAGATAACTCTCCTGGCAGTTCAATACACATGAGGAACTTGCCTGAAGAAGCTGATGAACTCATTGAGATGGTCGCTAACAATCAGTATTTATACTCACCTGGTGAGACCTCAATGAAAATGAAAGTCAAGAAAGCATCCACTGAACCTACCATCCTTAGCTAGAATGAATCTTTAGCCCAGCAATTGAACTTTCACACACAACAAGTGCTAAGCTTGCAAAGTTCAGTCAATAACACTCCTTCTCAACCCCCACAACCGAACACTGCACTCGATTTGGCTTCCATGCTTGCAGAAATATTACAGGAGACCTAAACTTCCCGCAAGAATATTGAAGCGCAATTGAGTCAGGCTAAATAGCAAATATCTAAACAGATAAGAGAGGAGTGCTAAGCTATTCAATTGAGGAATGGTAGGGCCCTGAATACCCAGCCTCAAAACGGTAGAGCGCAGGATGAAGAGGAAACACTAGAGAGTGAAAACACAGCAACCCAAAGCACCACTAACGGTGCTGAATGCCCAGGAGGGGGCAGAATGGGCAATCAATGCCTAGAGAGGGGAGGAGCCATAAATGCCAATTCAAAGAATGTTTCCCCCAAAAACCCTGATAATCTCTTTCTAGTCACCTTGGATACTCTTCCTGCACTGCCAAAAGTCCCAGAAAATAAGGGAAAGCTACCATATCCTCATAAACTCTAGAAGGCAGAAAAGGATAAGCAATTTGCCATGTTCTTGAATGTTTTCAAGAATCTTGAGATCAAAATCTTCTTTGCAGAGGCTCTGGAACAAATGCCTTCCTCTGCTAAGTTTATGAAGAACATATTGAGTAACAAAAGGGACTGGAGAGAGACAAAAATAGTGATACTCACCAAGGAATACAGTGCAGTCATTCAGAGGAATCTACCGGAGAAACTGCAAGACCATGAGAGCTTTATAATCCCTTGCACCATTGGAAATACCTGTATAAGGAAGGCCATATACAATCTTAGAGGAAGCATAAACCTAATGCCATTATCATTAATGTAGAAACTTAGATTCATGAAATCAAGCCCACCCATATTTGCCTGTAACTTGTTGACCATTTAGGGTGTGTTTGGCAAACCCCTTTAAGAGGATAAAAGTGCGTTGAAGTTCTTTGAACGCTGCTTTTTTATGTTTGGCAATCTTTTTCCTCTAAACGCAAAAGTAATTTTGCAGCTTAAAAGCACGTTTTCTGGAAGCAAAAAATTGTTGCTTCTGCGTTCATTTCAACGTGAGTTCACTTTGATGATCATTACTGATTTTTTCCAAAAGAATTTTCATATTTGTTTCAAGTCATTCAAATATTTTAAATTTTTTTTCAATTTTTAGTATTTTTTTATATTTTGTTTTTTTTATTAAATTTGATATTTTAATTCTATTATAATATGAATTATTAATCTTATTAAAAATGATAAAGTAAATAAAAACCTAATCATACATAACAATGGAATCATAAATAATAAAATTTTACAGTCCAAAATAATACTAAATAAAAGAATACTGAGAGTACTAATAAAATTATAGAATATTTTTTTTGTTTGACATTGTAAAATTTATTATTATAATTCTTGTTCATTGTTTATTATTCTAATTTGTTATAATATGTATTATTATTCCTATTGAAAATGATATATATAAAAAATATACTAAAAGAAGTTTAAAAAATGATTAAATATACTAAAAAATAATATTATAATTTAATATTATATTTTTTTAGTAATTAACTAGTTATCTATCTAAAAGTTATTTTAACTAATATTATCCAAACGATTTCATTTTATCAAAATCAATTTTAGTATAAAATTGCCAAACATAAATCATGTTGGCACAAACTCACTTTTATCCAAAATCAATTTTACAAAATTACTTTCATTCAAACTCCAGTTTGGCCAACTCTAATCCAAACACACACTTAGTCAAGTTTCTAGTGGGAGTGGTGGAAGACATGCTTATTTGAGTGGGACCCTTTACCTTTCCTGTAGACTTTGTGATACTGGATATGGAGGAAGATAAGAATGCATCCATCATTTTAGAAAGACCTTTTCTGGCCACAGGACAAACTATCACACACGTCCTAAAGGGGGAAGTGACACTAAGAGTCAATGATGAGGAGGTTGTACTGACTGCAGTCGAAGTTATGCAATCCCCAGATCCCTCTGAGGAATGTATGAGGATAGACACCATAAAGCCCCTAGTTGAAGAAGTGTTTGAAGCTAAAAAACTTGAGGAGGAACTGGACACTATTCTTGAAGACACTTTACCTGATCCAGATGAGCCAGCACCTTGAAGGGAGACGCTAAGCAGGCCTAGTGTCGAGGAAGGACCCCCTAAACTCGAACTAAAGCCCTTACTTCCATACTTAAATTACATGTTCTTAGGTGAAGAAAACACATATCTTGTGATTATAAGCTTTTCTCTGAGGCGGCAGGAGGAAGAAGCGCTGGTTCAAGTACTCAAGAGCCATAAAATTGCTCTCTAGTGGTCCAAAAGTGACTTAAAAGGGATTAGTTTGACCAAATACATGCACAAGATTCTGCTCGAAGATGATGCTAAGCTAGTCGTTCAACCACAGAGGCCGCTGAATCCAACTATGAAAAAGGTGGTCCAGAAGGAGATTACAAAACTTTGGGAGGCTAAAATTATATATCCTATCTTAGATAGTCCCTAGGTAAGCCCAGTGCAAGTGGTGCTCAAGAAATGAGGAATGACAGTGATCCATAATGATAAGAATGAGCTAATTCCTACAAGAACTGTCATAGGATGGCGCATGTGTATAGATTACAAGAGGCTCTATAATGCCACCAGAAAGGATCGCTTCCCTCTACCCTTCATAGATCAGATGCTTGAGAGACTAGCTAGCCATGCGTTTTATTGCTTTTTGGATGGATACTCAAGCTACAATAAATTACAGTAGATCCTCAAAACTAAGAAAAGACGGCATTTACATGCCCTTATAGAGTATTTGCCTATAGAAGGATGCCATTTGGCCTCTGCAATACCCCTGTAACTTTTCAAAGATGTATGCTTTACATTTTTTCAAATATGGTTGAAAAATTTATTGAGATATTCATGGATGACTTCTTTGTTTCTGGTGACTCCTTTGACTCTAGCCTTAATCATCTAGCCTTAGTTCTAAAATGATGCCAAGAAACAAATTTGGTTCTAAATTGGGAGAAATGCCGTTTTATCGTAACTGAGGGGGTTGTTCTTGGTCATCGGATTTCAATCAAGGGAATAGCGGTTGATCAGGCTAAGGTAGAAGTAATTGAGAAATTACATCTACCTACTAATGTTAAGGCAATCAGAAGTTTCTTAGGGCATGCATGATTCCACAGGAGGTTTATAAAAGACTTTTCAAAAATTGCAAAACCCCTGTGCAATCTTTTAGCTACTGACACACCTTTTGTTTTTTTTATAAAAAATGCTTGAATGGCTTTAAAACTTTGAAAGCAAAGCTTGTCTCTGTCCCCATCATAACCACACCCAATTGGAGTTTACAATTTAAATTAATGTGTGACGCAAGTGATTATGCCATAGGAGCGGTTTTGAGACAGATACAAGACAAGCTTATACATGTCATTTATTATGCCATTCGTATTCTGAATGATGCTCAAAAGAACTACACCACAACAGAGAAGGAGTTACTGGCAATTATCTATGCAATTCATAAGTTTAGGTCTTATTTAGTTGGTTCTAAACCAAGATTAATCAGATGGGTGCTGCTCCTTTAGAAATTTGACATTGAAATCAGGGACAAAAAGGGATCCAAAAAACAGGTAGCTGATCACCTGTCTAGGATTGAACCTGAGAAAGGAACACCGCCCCCTACGACTGCTGTAAAGGAGATTCCCGTATGAACACTTATTTGTGATCCAGAAGGCGCCATGGTTTGCAGACATTGTGAACTATAAGGCCATGAGGTTCATCCCTACGAAGTACACAAAACAACAAGTGAGAAAACTTTTGCATGATGCCAAATACTACTTGTGGGATGAACCCTATCTCTTTAAGAGGTGCTCAGACGGGATGATAAGGCGATGTGTCTCAGAGGAGGAAGCCCAGCAGATTCTCTAGCATTATCATGGTTCTGAGTATGGAGGACATTCTTGAGGAGAGAGAACGGCCACCAAGGTCCTTCAGAGTGGGTTCTACTGGCCAACCTTCTTCAAGGACTCCTAGGAATTCGTAAGAAACTATGATAAGTGTCAAAGAGCTGGAAACCTTCCTCACATTCATGAAATGCCACAGTAAGTGATCCTGGAGATTGAATTATTTGATGTATGGGGGATAGACTTCATGGGACCTTTTCCACCCTCCTACTCAAACATGTACATTCTAGGGGCTGTAACTGATGAGCAGATATTTTATACGTTTTTTGATATTATTTTCATATAGTTTTTAGTATGTTTTGTTTAGGTTTTATTAAGTTTTCATAGGTTTTAGTGCAAAATTCACATCTTTGGATTCTACTTTGAGTTTGTGTTTTCATGCAATTTCAGGTATTTTCTGGCTGAAATTGAGGAGCCGGTGCAAAAGTCTGATTCAGAGATAGAGAAAGCACTGCAGATGCTGTCAAGATCTGATCTAGAAGATTCGACCTTGTCTGTGACATTTTGAGTAGGATCATCAAGGGGAATGAACTGCAGAAGCTTTACCCTCAATCAGATTGGATCCGCACTAACCCTGGAGTGCAGCACTGGAGGAGAATCGGCGACCTCTCAAGAAAGGCGTTGATCACATACAGCCTGCTATAGAAGAATCTTTCACAGTTGGAATAGATAGTAAGATAGTATTGATCCAGAAGAACAAAGCATCTCTGAAACCTTAACCATCTTCTTATCATTGAATTCACAACTATTGAGTAACGTTATCTTTATTTTACTTTTATGCATTTAAACAATCAAACTACTTTTCTATCCGCCTGACTAAGATCTACAAAATAACCACTGTTTGATCCAAGCCGACAATCCTCGTGGGATCGACCCTGACTCACCTCAGGTATTACTTGGACGACCCACTGCACCTGCTGGTTCAGTTGAACAGAGTGTGGGAATCCATGCACCAAGTTTTTGGCACCGTTGCCGGGGATTGTTCGAGTTTGAACAAAATAACGGATTATTTTGTTGCTTAGATTAGGTATTGTCTTTAATTTTGTTTGAATCTTTGTTCTCTTTTTCAAAATAAATAAAAAAATCAAAAAATTTTCAAAAACCTTTTATTTTCTTTATTAATCTTGGTCTTTTGTTTGAGTCTTTGTTCTTGTTGTTGTTAAATTTTCGAACTTTCTAGCTTTCTTCTAAAAATTTTTTTCAAAAATAGTGTCTTTTGTTCAAGTCGTGTGTCAGTCCTTAAGTTTGGTGTCTTTTTTTTATCTTTGGTCTCTTTGGTACTTTTGGTCTGTCTTTTCTTGAGTTTTTAGGAAATTGTTCTTGTTTTTTTTTCTTGGTATTCGAACTGTCTTGTTACTCTCTTTTATTTGATTTTAATTTCTTTAAGTTTAATGTCTTTTGGTGTTTTTCTTGCAAATTTTGAAAAATTAGTGTCTTGGCTTTTAAAATTTTAAGTTTGGTGTTCTTTGTGTGTTCTTTGTTTGCTTTGAATTTTCGAATTTGTTCTTTGTGTTCTTTCTTGGTATTCAAGTTGTTCTTGTTTTTTTCTTGTTTTGATCTTAAAATTTTTAAGTTTGGTATCTTTTGGTATTTTTATCTTTGAATTTTCAGAAACTTAGTGTTTTAGATCTAAAAAATTGTAAGTTTGGTGTCTTTTGGTTATTTTTCTCTTTCTTCATTAATTCAAAAAATAAAAAAATATCTTTTCTATCTTTATTTCAAAATTATTTTTGAAAATTTTAAATTTTAATTTCAAAATCATTGTCTTAACTTATCTTAATTTCAAAAATCAAATTTCAAATCTTACCTTTTTAGATCTTATCATATCTTTCTTTTAATTTGAATCTTTCTTATCTTATCTTTCTTTTAAATTTTAAAATTCAAAACTTTTTCAAATCTTTATCTTATCTTTTGTCATCTTTCATTAAATTTCAAATCATTATCTTATCTTATCTTAAATTTGAATTTCAAAATCAAATCTTTTCAAAAAATCAAATCTTTTTCAAATCTTTATCTTATCTTGTTTCAAAATTCAAAATTCAAAATTTAAAAATTTAAATTTTCAAAATCTTATACTTTCCTAATTCAAATTCAATTTTCAAAATTCAAAATTCAAATTTCAAATTTCAAATTTATAAATTAAATCTTTTTCAAAAATCAAACTTCAAATCTTACCTTTTCAAATTTTTTTCAAATCTTCAATCTTATCTTTTCAACTTATTTTCAAATCTTTATCTTATCTTGTTTCAATTTCAAAATTCAAAATCAAATCTTTTTCATTTCTTTTCAATTTCTATCTTATCTTTTCTAAATTTAAATTTCAAAATTAAATCTTTTTCAAATCTTCTATCTTATCTTAATTTCAAATCTTTCTTAATTAGTTACTTGTTTTCTCTTTCTTCTTTTTCAAAACTTCCTAACTAATTCTTCTCTCTCCTATTTTCGAAAACATCCCTTTTATTTCTCTCTTCTTTTTCAAAATTCATCATTCAATTTTCAAATTTTTTTAGTTAATTTGCTTTTATTTTTGAATTCTTTACCCCCTTTCATTCGAATTCCTCTTCTCTTCTCTCCATCTTCATTCTTCTTTCTTCTTCACATCTCACAGGGAGTCCTCTATTCTTTGACATAGAGACTCACATTTTTCTTTGTCTCTCATTTATCTATGCAGGAACACCGAAGTCACTATGGATTAAGAGGGAAATACACGAATTGGGAGACCTCTGAATTCCTATACATTTGACACTCATATTGACTCAGATGACTTTAAGGTCAACCTAGACCAGATCCTGTTATTACGGCAAAAGTGCCAGTTTCATGGACACCCACAGGAAGATCCCAATAATTTCATCTCTAACTTCCTACAGTTCTGTGACACTATAGAGGCCAATGGAGTGGACCCTAAAGTCCCCAGACTAAAACTCTTTCCATTTGCTCTGAGTGCTCAAGCAAATGAATAGTGGCATGTGGAACTTAGAGGAAGTGTGAAAACCTGGAATAAGGTTGTTAATGAATTCCTGAACAAGTTCTCTCCCTCACAGAGATTAACTAAGCTGGTGACAGATGTTTCGACCTTCAGGCAGAAGGAGAGCGAGTCCCACCATGATGCGTGGGAGAGGTACAAGCTGATGTTCAAGAATTGCCCTCCCCATATGTTCTCAGAATGGAGCAAGACTATCATCTTTTATGAAGCCTTCTCGGAGATAACCATGAAGACAGTAGATCACTTTGCAGGTGGTTCTCTATACTTTATAGAGACACACGAAGAGGCAGATGAGCTCTTTGAGATAGCTGCCAATAACCAGCACTTATGCTCCTGTGAAGAGATCCCTGTTAGGACATAAGTTTTACACATGGAAACCTTAAAAGAAGGCGGGACAATAGTCTTCACCAAGGAGGCCAAACCTCAGGAGCATGAAACTAAGGGATTGAAGGCAATCAAGGACCAGGAGGATCCTGAGAATCCCATTGAGCACCCCCCTACAGAAGAGAAGAAACCTCAAGTTGATTCTTCTCTAGGCATGCAAGAGGAGCCTGTGACTCCCACAGAGCATGCCCTTGCAGAGGTGAATGAGCCTCAAGAGCTACCTTTCCTAGCTGTGCAAACAGAACCAGAAGATGAGCAACTAGCTCATTCCCTAGCCGCAATCAAGAAGCTGCAAGTCTATTTCTTTTACAAAAGTATTAGAAAAGGAGACCCCCTATACGGCCTTTCTAAAAGGCATTATTTTTTGAAAAGAAGGACCTAAGGGAAGATGCGACTGTGGTACTGACCAAGGAGTGCAGTGCTTTAGTCTAGAATGAACTACCAAGGAAGATGCCAGACATAGGGAGCTTTCAGCTCCTATGTCCTATTGGAAAGATCACTTTTGAGAAAACTCTGTATAATCTGGGCTTAAGTTTAAATCTGATACCTTCATCTGTGATGAAGAAGCTGGGAATCCAAGAGGCATAAGAAACAAGGATTACCTTGTACGAGGACTGGATGGTGTTCAAGGTTCTTGACCCATCCTTACCCCCTGACAATGGAGGTACTCGCATACAACATTCAGTATCTAAGCCTCCCCCTTGATTGAAACCAATTCAATCCCTCCTAAGACCAAACGTAAGTTTAGTATTGGATGTACACTATCCACCAAGGAGGAAGGCCCCAAAAGGAAGATGCCTAGGGAATGGATAAACAAAAATATCCCTACTAAAGGTTTTTCACCATGGAAGATGGTAATATTCACTTATCTCATCTTAGTATTTACCATGAATAGAGTGTTCTTATTTCTTTTGTTTATTTTCATTTGAGTTTATTTTAGTTTATTTTTAGAGTTTTCCTTTGATTTTTAATGTTTATGATCATGTGCAGTAATTAAAACAGAAACAGGAACAGTCAGAGCTGGAAACAGAACACCCTGGAGTAGAGACCTAGCTGGCGTTGAACACCTGCCAGGGAGGCCAAAGTGGGTGTTCAACGCCCATGAAGAGCTCATTGCTAGCATTGAACACTAGCCAGGGAGCACAGTGCTGGCATTGAATGCCAACCAAGGAGTCTGAAGCTGGCGTTGAACGCCAGTCAGGGGGTAGACCCTGGGCGTTCAACGCCCAACAGAGGCACAGACCTGGCATTGAACGCCAGGAAGGGGCAGACCCTGGGTGTTCAACGCCCAATAAGAGGTACATAGCTGGCATTGAATGCCAGCCAGGAGCAAGAGTTGGGCACTCAATGCCCAAAAAGGGGCAGGGAATTCGAATTCCCTAGCCTTCTAGGACTAGTGGGTCCCACGGAAACTCCACCTACCTCACCCTCTATCTCTTCCTGATGTGTGGAAAACGATCCAACACAAAACTCACCGGCAAGTGTACCGCGTCGCATCAAGTAATAAAACTCACGGGAGTGAGGTCGATCCCACAGGGATTGAAGGATTGAGCAATTTTAGTTTAGTGGTTGATTTAGTCAAGCGAATCAAGTATTGGTTGAGTGGTTTATCTTTAACAGAAGCTAAATTGCTTGGAATGTAAAGCGAGAGGGGAGAATTGCAGTAAATTAAAGAACAGGAAAGTAAATTTGCTGAATCTTAAAGAACAAGAAATTAAATAACTGAAACTTAAAGTGCAAGAAATGTAAATGGCAGTAACTTAAAATGCAAGAAATGTAAATTGCTTGAATGAAAAAGGGGAGTTGAGGATTGGGGATTCAGAATTTCAGCAAGGGAAAGTAAATTGCAACAATTAATAAAGCAGAAATTGAATTCGAGGAAGAAGAGAGATCAATTCTCCTCCCCAATTCTCTGAAATCTCAGTGAAGTCCCTAAGAGAAAGTTCAAAAGCTCAAAATAAATGTAAAGGTTCAAAGGAAAATTCAAAGTTCAAAAGTAAAGTAAAAAGTCTTTTTCAATTACATCAAACTAGCTCCTATTTATACACTTTCCATTCTTGGATCTTAGGATTTGGATGGGCTTTTGATTTGGTGAAGGAATGAATTTTATTGGATTTTTAAATCCAATTTTAGCCCATGAAGGATTGCTTCCAGGAGGCTGCCCTGCCCTTGTGGAGGGCAGGGCAAGATTTGGTGCGTGCGGCCATGGTGCGGGCGTGGCGTGCGAGCTTGGTGCGCAGGATGCTGCCCTGCCCTCGCGGAGGGCAGGGCAGAAATTTTTGGTGCACCATTTTGGTGCCTGTGCGTGCTGCTCGTGCTGCCGGATGATGCTTTGGTGCGCCAGGTTGGTGCGCTGGCCGTGCCACAATAAAATGCTGCCCTGCCCTCGCGGAGGGCAGGGCAGTGTTTCCAAACTGAAGTCCCGCGTTCGAGACATGGCCGAAACACACGCTACTCCTTTTCCTTGGCTTTCTTGGCACCATAATAAAGCTTAGTTCCTTGCTTCCTCATTGTCCCATGTTCAACTCTTGTGGCAAGCATTGGTAGGCTTTTTCCTTTGATTTATTTTCCATGAAGGCCCGATACTGCCCTTGTGGAGGGCAGGGCAAAGTTTTTCTCTTCTTTGATCCAAGGCACAATTTTGTGCTCTGCCCTTGTCGTGGGCAGGGCAGAGTTGCCTCTCAAGCCTTGTTTCCTTATGTTGCCCTCCTAGAGGGCAGTGTGCCCTTGTGGAGGGCAATACTTGCACTCCTCCTTTATGCGCCACGCCTTTTTCTCCTTGAGCCACGCTTCCTTAAGCATGAAAAATGGGTATATGATGACTTGTCATCACTCCCTCTTTCTTCTTCTCCTTCTACTCTCTCATTCCCAGTTGTTCATATTTGCTCAAGGACGAGCAAAACTCTTAAGTTTGATGTTGCAAAATCTTTGCTTTTTGACTTCTACCACTCCTAAGTATGGCACCACAGACTAGTGAAACCTCAAGGAAGAGGAAAGGAAAGGCACTTACCTCTGCTTCCCTTACCTCATATGTCACTTATGCAATTCAGATAGAATTGTCATAGAATGAGACATCCCCATTGAAGGGGAAAAGCCCATCAATAAAAGAAGGATGGAGCATGTTAGAGAGCTGGCACATGAACCACGGCAAGAGCATGTGGAGCCACCTCAACAAGAAATCCCTGAGATACCTCAAGGGATGTATTTTCTCCCCAAAATTTTTCTTTTAGGGACCAATTGCACACTTTTCTACGAGAATTAAGCTCCAGCATAGATCAACTAAGGATGGAACATCAAGAGCATTCCACCATCTGCCATGACATAAGAGAGGATCAAAGAACCATAAGGGAAGAACAAAGAGTTATAAGGGAAGAACAACAGAGGCAGGGGCTTGACATAGAGGAGATCAAGCACTTTATTGGATCCTCCAGAAGGAGTATTAGCCGCCATCACTAAGGTGGATTCGTTCCCTTTACTCCCCTGCTGTTTATTTTATTTTATGTTTTCCATGTATTTTGTTTTATTGACTGTTTCTTAGGCATGATCATATTTATGCCTTAAGGCTATAAAGTATTCGATATATCTCTCACCTTAAAAAAATTTATTTGAAAAAGAAAAGAAAGATGCATGAATTTCAAGTTTTATTTTAAGAATAGTTCGATTATTTGATGTGGTGGCATTGCTTTTGTTTTCTAAATGCATGAATGAATAGTGCATGTTTGATGTTGGAGTTTAAAATGTTGGCTCTTGAAAGAATGATGATAAAAGTAAAGTATTATTGGTGATCTGAAAAATCCTAAAATTGATTCTTAAAGCAAGAAAAAGTAGCAAAAAGCAATAAAAGAAAAAATATACGAAAAAATATAGAAAAAGAAAGAAGCAATAGAAAAAGTCAGTAGCTCTTTAAACCAAAAGACAAGAGCATAGGTCCAAGACTTTGAGCATCAATGGTTAAGAAGGCCTAAAAGACACAAAATCTTGGCCTAAGCACTTCAAAGGAACAGTGTCCCTAACTATATGCTTGTGGTGTGAAGGTATCAAGTAAAAAGCTTGAGACTGAGCAGTTAAAGTCATGATCCAAAGAAAAAAGAGTGTGCTTAAGAACTCTGGACACCTCTATTTGGGGATTTTAGCAAAGCTGAATTACAATCAGAAATGGTTCACCTAGTTAAGTGTCTGTGGCATTTATGTATCTGGTGGTAGTATTGGAAAACAAAGTGCTTAGGGCCATGGCCAAGACTCTAAAAGCTGTGTTCAAGAATAAAAAAGAACTAAACTAGTAGAGTCAATAATATCATCTGGATTCTAAGTTCCTAAGGATGCCAACACTTCTAAGCTTTAATGGATAGTGAGATGCCAAAACTACTCAGAAGCAAAAAGCTACTAAGTCTCGCTCATCTAATTGAAACTGAACTTCATTGAGAACTATAAGATTTATTGTATCTTACTCTTCTTTTTATTGTACTTTGTTTTTAGTTGCTTGGGGACAAGCAACATTTTAAGTTTGGTGTTGTGATGAGCGGATATTTTATACGCTTTTTGACATCATTTTCTTATAGCTTTTAGTATGTTTTATTTAAGTTTTGTTAAGTTTTTATAGGTTTTAGTGCAAAATTTATATATTTGGATTCTACTTTGAGTTTGTGTGTTTTCATGAAATTTAAGGCATTTTCTAGCTGAAATTGAGGAGCTGGAGGAAAAGTCTGATTCAGAGACAGAGAAAGCACTACAGATGCTGTCTGGGTCTGACCTCCGTGCACTCGAAAGAGCGTTTCTGGAGCTATAAAAGTCCAAATGATGCTCTCTCAATGGCTTAGGAAAGCCAACATCCAGGGCTTTCCAGAACTATATAATAGTTCATACTTTGCTTCAGAATTGAAGGCTCAAAACCGCCTTTGAAAACCAGCCACCAGCCTCATTCCTGGCGTCCAACGCGCAAAAAGGGGGTGGCCAACGTCCAACGCCCAAAAGGGGGCCCCTAGCCAGCGTTCAACGCCCCTAGGGAGTCCTAGCACGTGGATGCACTCTTTTTTCAGCACAAACACTCACCAAGTGGTCCCCGAAAATGGATTTTCGAACTATCAACTCAGTTTATCTTATTTCTGTAATCCTTAGACATTAGATTATATATATCGGAGAAGATCACCCATGTTTAGGATCTCCTTCCTCCCCATTCGAATACTTCATTACTTTTGTACAGTATGAGTCTCTAAACCTCCTAGGTTAAGGTTAGGAGTTTTATGGATTAATAAAAGTACTACTGTCCTATTTCAATTCATGTTTGATTCTCTATTCTAAGATGTATCTTCGTTCTTTATCCTTATGATTGCGTTGAACCAGCACGAGGTTATCTCATTCTACATGGGTTCAGAGTGAGTCTTTCATCAGACAATGATGAACCACTAGCTTGATTATAGATCTCTTAGACAGCTAATCCACGACTACGTTGGGAATTTCTCGAGACACCAGTTCAACTTAGGTATGGAGAGATTAGATTGGTAGGATTATCAAGGGGAATGAACTGCAGAAGCTTAACCCTCAATCATACTGGATCCACACTAACCCTGGGGTTCAGCACTAGAGGAGAATCGACGACCTCTCAAGAAAGGCGTTGATTATATACAGCCAGATATAGAAGAAATCATTCACAGTTGGAGTAGATAGTAAGACAGTATTGATCCAGAAGAACAAAACATCTCTGAAGCCTTAACCATCTTCTTATCATTGAATTCACAACCACTGAGTAATGTTATCTTTATTTTACTTTTATGCATTTAAACTATCAAACTACTTTTCTATCCGTTTGACTAAGATCTACAAAATAACCACTGTTTGATCCAAGCTGATAATCCTAATGGGATCGACCTTGACTCACCTCAGGTATTACATGGATGACCCAGTGCACTTGCTACTTCAGTTGTACGGAGTGTGAGAATCCGTTCACCATAGATTACGTGTCCAAATGGGTTGTGGCGATAGCGTCACCCACTAACGACACCCGATTTGTGTTGAAATTCCTACAGAAATTTATTTTCAGCAAGTTTGGCGTCCAAAGGACACTGATCAATGATGCAGGCAGTCACTTCTGCAATAAACAGCTAGACTCAATTCTATAGAGGTATGGAGTCTGTCATAAGGTGGCAACCTCCTACCATCCACAGACAAGTGGACAAGCTGAGGTCTCAAATAAGGAACTCAAAAGGATCTTGGAGAAGATAGAGAGCACCTCCAGGAAGGACTGGGTAAGGAAGCTTGATGATGCTCTCTGGGCGTACAGGATAGCTTTCAAGACCCTTATTGGAATGTCTCCTTATCAACTAGTTTATGGTAAAGCATGTCATCTGCTAGTGGAGTTGGAGCACAGAGTGTACTGGGCAACGAGATTCCTAAACTTCAATGCCAGGGCTGCAGGAGAGAAAAGATTGCTCCAACTAAATGAACTGGATGAGTTCTGGTATAATGCCTATGAGAATGCCAAAGTTTACAAGGAAAGGGCAAATAACTGGCATGATAGGAAGATAGCTTCCAGAGTCTTCGAGTTTGGCCAAAAGGTTTTACTTTTCAATTCAAGGCTCAAGCTCTTCCCTAGAAAGCTTAAGACAGGATGGACAGGACCCTTTGTGGTTACTAGGGTGTCACCCTATGGTCATGTGGAACTTTAAAACAAATATTCAAATAAATGATTCATAGTCAATGGCCAGAGAGAGTAAAGCACCACCTAGGAGATAAGATTGAGCTAGGGAACTCCCCCTCTTACTGATATGACAACAGTGGGTGTCAAGCTAATGACAGTAAATAAGCGCTTGTTGGGAGGCAACCCAACCATATATATCCTATAGTTTACGTTCACTTTCTTTTGTTCTGTTTTAGTTTATTCGAGTTCGATTTCATATGATGGTATGTTCTATTTATCTTCATAGTTTTTCTCATTTTGCTAATGTTTATCATCATGTATAACACTCAGAATAGAAACAGAAAAGCACAGTAGGACAAACAGAACACCCTAGAGGAGACCCCCTTCTGGCATTGAACGCAAGCTTGGGTGTTCAGCGCTAGGGAAAGGGATTCAAGGTTGGACGTTTAACATCCAAATAAGAGGCAGCCAAGGCAAAATTTTGACCCTCCTAAGGTGTTCAATGCGCATTCATGGCATTGATCACCAGAAAAAAAGGGCCCTCCGCGTTCAATGCCAAAACTGGCGTTCAACGCTGAGAAAGAAGCAACCTCACTAACCAAATGACTAGTCAACCAAATCTCCTACACCCTACTCATATCTTATCATATCATATCTTTTTTATCTCCACCACTATTTCTCCTTCATAAACTCCCCCAAATTCCCATTATATCTTTATCATATCTCCATAAATCCTAATCATATTTTTCAACCTCACCTTTCCATAAATCATGAATCGATTCCAATCCCTCCACAAACTCTACCACAACCGAATTCCCACCCCCACACCTATAAATCTACAACTTTCTTTCTCTCCTACCACACGTCCTTCCTCATCTCTTCTCGACTTCTCACCTTGCTTCCTATCTTGTTCTTTTCTTTTCTCTTTACTCAGGGACGAGCAAAATTTTTAAGTTTGGTGTTGGAGACACTCTGCTTTTTCATTTTTCATGGCACCAAAGGCTGGGGAATCATCTCTAAGAAAGAGAAAAGAAAGAGCTCCCTCAATAGTAGGTTACGAGCTCAACCGGTTTTACTCCAAGCTTCATGAGGAACATTACTACACTTTCGTTAGCAAGAAGAAGGTGTTTCTGGAAGTAAAATTTGAATTGAAGACTGATGAATACCCAAAAATTCAAGAGAAAATTTAAAGTAGGAGATGAAAAATTCTAGCCAACCCCGTGACTAAAGTTAGAGTTCTAAAATTTCGAGAATTTTATGCAAATTTATGGATGACGGACAAACAAAAGAAAGAGCACCCCGAGTTCAAATTATGGCGCACCATGGTCTGGGGGAAGACCCTGCAGTTTGGAATGGAAAAAGTGAGGGAAATCTTCAAGTTGCCTCCATTAAAAGATAACCCTCACTCTCTCAATAGGAGAGTGCAAGCTGATCCAATGTTAGATAAAGTCCTCAAGGACATTTGTCTTTTCGGAGCACAATGGAAAAATGACACTAAGGGTCAGCCATTCCAACTGAGAAGGAATGATCTCAAGCCAGTTGCTAGAGGATGGCTAGAGTTTATTCAACGCTCCATCCTTCACACTAGCAACCGCTCTGTGGTCACTGTAAGGCGAGCTGTGATGATCCACTGCATTATTCTTAGCATTGAAGTGGAAGTTCATTAATTGATCCCTCTAGAGATGTATAAGATTGCAACAAAGACCTCAACCTTCTCTAGGATGGCTTTTTCCCATCTTATCTCTTGCTTGTGTAAAGAGCCCAAAGTCCAGATTGACAGGGATATATTTATTGCAGTGGACAACCCGATCACCAAGAAGAGCATAGAGCATACTATGGAACTCGCTCAAGCTCCAATTCAGAAGCCAGTTCCCCCTCCTAAGAGAAAGCAGCCTGAGTGGCCTCAAGAACAAAGCATCCCTCCGTGCGAATACTGGACTCAACTGGCAGTATCCATTGGACAGTTGATATCCACTATAGACCAACTGAAAGAAGAACACAGAGGCCAGTCTCTCATTCTTCATAAGCTGATTGAGCAGCAAAAGAAGCAAGGGCATGAATTGGAAGAGTTGAGGCACCAGAAAGGATCCTTAGAGGGAGCAGCAACCACCATGATTGAGGTGGTTGAGTTTCATCTCCCTTATCTTATCTCTGTGTTCAATACTTTATTCTATTTTCTATTTTTACATTCTGAGTTACATGATCACTCTTATGGTTTTCCTATTTTCTAGTAGTAGTTTATTTTTTGTTTTATTTAAATATGTCTTATGTATTCCACATCAAGTTTACAAAGAAAAATCTATTAAAAAAGTAGTAAAATGCATAAGATCTTGAGTTATATTATGAGTATTCTGATTACTTTGATGTGGTGGCCTCATCTTTATCTTCTGAATGTATGATTTAACTATGCATACTTGATATTGAAGTTGAGTATATTGGTTCTTCAGGAACGGGAAATTAGAGAAATATTATTGATTCCCTGAAATACTAAAAAGATTGATTATTGAAGTAAAAGAAACAGCAATAAAAAAATTTTAAATAAAAAGAAAAATCAAAAGAAAAAGGTCCAAGGCTTTGAGCATTAATGGTTACGAGCGTCAAAATTGATTTAAAAGCTCAAAAAGAGTGGTTTTCCCTAACTATATGCTTGTGGTATGAAAGTGTAAAGTAACCCTTGAGACTGAACACTTAAAGTCGTGACCCAATGCTGTTAAAAAGTATGCCTAAGGCTCTGAGCACCACTCTCTAGGAATAAAAGTAAAGTAAAAGTCAAATCAAAAGGGTTCAAGAATTAACAAGAGCTTAAAGAAGAGAGTCAATAATATGATCCGAGTTCTAGTTCTAGGGGACACCAATATTTCTGAGCTTCAAAGGAAAGTGAGGTGCCAACGCTATTCAGAAATAGAGTGTTGATAGCTCCATTCAGTAGTTAGATTTGAGCATGAATGACTACTCTAGTCTTGTGTGGTTTTCTCTTCCTTGATCCTATATTATTTTGGTTGCTTGAGGACAAGCAACAGTTTAAGTTTGGTGTTGTGATGCGTAAGCATCTTATACCCTTTTTCTAGTTGATTTTATATTCTTTTTAGTTAGATTTTATTAAGTTTTATTATGTTTTAGTGCAAAATTCACCTTTGGATGCTACCTTGATTTTAGGTGAAATTCGGAGCCGTTTGGAGAAGCTTGGAATAAGAAACAAAAATGCTGTCAGCTCCCCCCTAGGCGCTAAATGCTCAAACTAGCGTTCAACCCCAGTAGGGGGCAAGAAGTCAGAGGCGCGCTTCCCTTATGGGCATTCAATGCCCAATCCGGGTGTTCAACGCCAGCTTGCTGTCCGAGCCACTCACTAATTGGGCCTCCAAGTGGATTTAGCACTTCTTAGACTTATCTTATTTTATCTTTGCAATTTTTATTTTAAAATAATATCTTTTAAATTTAGCATTTATTATTAGGTTAGTATTTAAAGGAGAAGATCAATTAGGTTTAGTATCAACCTTCTTCCTTCTGCATCTTTTCAAAAACCTATTTTCTTTGTAAAGTTATGAGCAACTAAACTTTCTGGTTATGGTTAGGTGCTCTATTTATTTCTATGGATTAATATTATTACTTTTTTATTTTAATATATGTTTGATTCAATTCTAAGGTGTGTCTCGTTCTTAATTTAATGAAATTGGGTGGAATGGAAGTATGACCCCTTTTTCTACATGAGTTCTTGTGATATTCTGACCAAGGTCGCCTGAACTATAGCTTGAGAACACACCTCCTAGACGGATAATCCACAACTCGTTGGGGACATGGGAACATTTGTTCAACTGGGATCTGGGGTGATTAGGGCCTTTGTGGGATCGACCATGGCGTTTGATGAGGATCAAAGGAGATTAAATTGCTAAGGAATTAGGGTTTAATCACTTACATTTTGCCATAGAATGAATCATTCATTGTTAAAATAGTTAGTAAGAAGTTTTAGTCCGAAAAGATAAACATATTTGAGGCCTTAACTGTTTTCTTCTATTGATTTTACATCAACCCTTTATTCGTTTCCTATTTATTGTTCGCCTGACTAAACCCAGCAAGATAACTGTTGCTTGCCCAATCCAACAATCCTCGTGGGATCGACCCTCACTCACTTAAGGTATTACTTGGATGACCCGGTGCACTTGCCGGTAAAGTTGTGCGAGTTCTAATTTCACGCACCAATTAGTTATCTTATCTTTTAATTTTGTAATTTTTATTTACATATAATATCTTTTAGTTATAGGATTTTATTATTTTATTTTAATTTTAAATCAAATTAGGTTAGATATAAAAGGAAAAAGATTCACCTTTTAGGGGGATCTTCTCACTTCCGCACTTTCATACTTTTCAGAACCTATCTCTGTAAGTCATGAGTCACTAAACCTCCTTGGTTAAGGTTAGGAGCTCTATTTATTTTAATGGACTAAGACTATTACTTTTCTATTTTAATCAATGTACTAATTCATTTTCAAGGATTACTTTTGTTCTTAATTTTATGAATCTGGGTGGAACGAGAGTATGACCCTTATTCTAGATGCGTTCTTGTGACCCTTGGGAGAGGTCCCTCACCTAAACACAGCTTGAAAGTAAATTCCTCCTAAATTGTTGATTATTTAAACTAATCTGGATACGTGACATATAATCCATTTAGCTTTGGGTAATTAGGGATTTTGTGGCCATAAACTAGATTTGAACTTAACCCTCTAATCGGAATCAAGTGACCAAGAGATTGGCGGTTGATGAAGGTTAGAGGAGACTGAATCACTAAGAGATTAGGGTTTAGTCAATTACAGTTTGCCATGAAATGAATCTTGCATGATTAAAATAGTTGGTAAGAAAACTTAATCCGGAAAAGTAAACATCTCCGATACCTTAGCTGCTTTCTCTTATTGATTTTT
Source organism: Arachis duranensis (assembly GCF_000817695.3). Classification (NCBI taxonomy): domain Eukaryota; kingdom Viridiplantae; phylum Streptophyta; class Magnoliopsida; order Fabales; family Fabaceae; genus Arachis; species Arachis duranensis. Next base: position 46,775,734 of record NC_029780.3, read on the forward strand.
CACTAATTCTCTTATTTGCTTTCCTTACTCTTAAATTACTCTTTAATGCTTTTGAAAACCACAAAACCAACTCTTCAGCCTGCCTAACTAAACCTATCAGTTGACCATTGTTGCTCAGTCCATCAGTCCTCGTAGGATTGACCCTCAATTACCTGAGGTATTACTTGGATGACCCAATGCACTTGCCACTCAGTTGCAGATATTCTGAAATTTCGCACCAAGTTTTTGACGCTGTTGCCGGGGGCTGACGGTAATTGAAAACTACTAGTTGTCTGATTGCTTAGATTGGGTATTTTTCTTAGTTTTATTTTCTTATTTTTATTTGATTCTTCGAATTAGGTTTTGTTTATTGTTCATTAATTTTTTTATTCTAAGTTTGGTGTCATGTTAGTGATTTTTCTCTTTGTTAAAATTTTTGAAAAATACTAGTAGTTTTCCTTGATTAATTTTTTGAATTCTTTAGTTTATTTCTTTCTTACTGATTTTCAAAATTTCCAGTTTAATTTCTTGCTTTGTTTTACTTTATTTATTTTTACATGGGATACTTCAAAGGAAATTCTCTACACTCTAACGTAGAGATTTCTACTTTTCTTTGTTTTCTATTTGTTTATGAGCATAAACAGGGACAAAGAACCCATTCTTGATTTTGATCCTGAACTTGAGAGAACTTTGAGGCAACGTTTGCAACAAGCTAAAGCTTACAAAGCTGGTGAGAATCTCAGGGACACTTTTGAGAAGGAAGCCATGGATCCCAACAATCTCAATAATGGGGGGAAATCCAAATGGTAATGAGCAAGCTAGGAGGATGCTGAGCTCCTACACTGCCCCTACTCCTGACTTTTATGGGTGCTGCATTTCTGCACCTCCTTTTGGTGAAAACAATTTTGAGTTGAAGCCACAATTAATCACTCTAGTGCAGCAAAATTGTCAGTTTCGTAGACTCCCGCAGGAAGATCCAACTTCCTGCAGATCTATTACATTGTAAAGATGAATAGAGTGAATCCTAAAGCAGTGGCTGGATACTCAGCCCAATGAGAGCTTGGACTCTTGGGACAAGGTGGTCAATGAATTTCTGACCAAATTCATCCCACCTCAGAAGCTGACTAAGCTGAGGGTGGATGTTCAGACTTTCAGGCAGAGAGATGGTGGTCCCTCTATAAAGCCTGGGAAAGATACAAGCAGATGATTAGGAAGTGTCTCCCAGATATATTTCCAGACAGGACCAAGCTACAGATTTTCTATGATGGACTCTCTGAGATGCCAAAAATGTCTAGACAATTCTGCATGAGGTTCCTTGTACATGAAGAAGACATCTGAAGAGGCTAATGAGCTTATTGAGATGGTTGCTAAAAACCAATATCTTTACTCTTCTAAGAGGAATCATGTAAATCCTGTAAAGATAAGAGTTTTAGAGGTGGACACTCTGGATGCCATTCTAGCTCAGAACAAGATCATGTCACAACAAATCAATATGATTTCTCTACACTTGAGTGGGATGCAAGTCTCAGCTGTTAATGCTCAATAGGCATCTTATGACATAAGTGGAGGCTTCAACCAAGAGGAGAGCTATAGTTATGCTCAACCCACTCCTGAGCAAGTTAATTATATGGGAAATTTCTCTAGAAATCTTAATAATGACCCTTATTCAAATACATCCAATCAAGGATGGAGGAGTCACCCTAATTTTGGATGGAGAGAGCAACCCCAGAAGCCCCAACCGAATTTCAACAATAACTCTCAAGGCGGTTTCAATCAGAATAAGTTCAATATTTTCAACAACTGTCAATTTTAAACTTTTCAACCACAACAGGCATCCACTCAATCTCAGAGCAACTCTGATTTGGCTTCAGTAGTTGCTGAGCTCTCCAAGATTACTCATAGTTTTATGCAGGAGACTAGAGCTTTACTCAGAAACATGAAGATGCAAGTAGGACAGTTGAGTAAGAGGATACATAAGAGGCCTCCTAATGCTTTTCCTAGTGACACAGTAACTAACCCAAGAGAAGAGTGTAAGGTCATCACAAAGGCTAATGAATCCATACTGAAGAAGGAGGTGCAAGTTACTAACGGGGCAGAAGAGAAAGAAGCTCCAGGACAGGCTGAAGCTACACTGTCACATGCCCCACCTAGAGCACCTATACAAGAGCCTGAAGGATCACACCCCTGAAACTACAAAAGGAGATCAAAGAGGAGAAGTTCTCTCAGTTCTTGGAAGTCTTTAAAAAGTTAAAAATCAACATTCCTTTTGCTGAAATTCTAGAGAAAATGCCTCCCTATGCTGCATTCATGAAAGACTTACTCTCTGAGAAGAAGGCCTTAAAGGGGGATGAAATAGTGGTCCTGACCAAGGAATGTTGTGCACTCATTCAGAGTAAGCTATCAAAGAAGATTCCAGATCTAAGGATCTTTCAGATACATTGTACTATTCGGAATGTCACCTTTGCCAAAGCCCTTTGTGATCTTGGCTCAAGTTTCAATCTGATACCCCTGTCTGTGATGCAAAAGTTACAAATTCAAGAGGCACAGCCTACAAGGATAGCATTGGAGATGGCTGATAAATCTCTTAGGGAGGCGCATAGGCTAGTGGAAAATATCTTGGTCAAGGTTGGAGAGCTCTTCTTCCCTGCAGATTTAGTAATACTGGATATGGGAGAGGATGCAAAGGCCTCCATCATCATAGAAAGACCATTCTTAGCCACTGGGAGAGCTCTGATTGATGTTGAGAGAGGTGAATTGATTCTGAGGATGCATAAGGACTACTTAGTATTCAAGGTTTTTAAACCTTCACCACTCTCTGGAGAAGGAGGTTCCTGCATGTAGAATTCATTGCTTAAGCCTCACCTTTAGTGGAAACCAATACAATTCCCTCTAACATCAAATCTAAGTTTGGTGTTGAGCATTCATCATCCACCAAGAAGGGAGGAGATCCCAAGAAGAAGGTACCCACGGGATGGAGGAATAAGAAGATTCGCACTGAATACTTCTCACCTGGGATGAAAGTGGTGTTCACTAGAAGTCCAGTCCTACCTCATACAATGAATAGGATCCTGTCTCTTGAGCATATTGAGTTGATACATGATAGGACAGGAAAGAAGTTCACTGTGAGGGGTGAAGACCTAAGCCTCCATGACCCTTCTCCTTAGCGCAGCTAACCGTCAAGCTAGTGACGGTAAAGAAACGCTTGTTGGGAGGCAACCCAAACAGGAGTATCCTTTAGCTTTTATTTCAGTTTGAGTTTTATTTCTTTTTTATTATTTTTCATAGTTTTCTTAGTTTATTTTTTTTTTGTGATTATGCACAGTGCTTAGAACAGGGATAGGATGACTCAGAAGAAAGAACAGAACACCTTGCAGGCAAGCAAGGCTGGCATTTAACACCAAGAAGAGGAAGCAGGAGCTGGAGTTAAATACCAGGTGGGCGTTTAATGTCCACAAAGAATCCCTTTTTAACACCTTCAAGGCCGTTAAACACCAGTTGGATGTTTAGCGCCAGGCACGTCAGTTTCAAATATGAAGGAGGGAGTTTAACCAATGGTTAAATCCCCAACCCCCACCCACTTTGTCATTCAACCCCATCCTTTCTCTTTTTCCCTTGCCCACTACTCCATCTACATTCTGTTCCGTGGGTTACCTGAAACTGCAGGTTGACCACGAACAAGATCTTTGGTGCTGGTCGGAATGGTTGTATCCGATTTGTTCGACTGGATGGTGGTGCTGATTCCTTCGTTCCTGGAGGGTGGGGGGTACTTGCAAGGGGCTCTGATGCTTATGTTAGCAAGGGTATTAAGCAGGTATTGAGTAGAATCAGAGTATGAGTTATACCTGGGTGCTCCAGTGTATTTATAATGGTGTAGAGACCTTCCTTGGATAAGATAAGTTAGTTATCTTATCTTATCTTTATCTTCGAGCGAGGTCATCTTATCTTTAAAGGAACCGCCTTTATCTCTATAGGCTTGGGATACCCTTGGATTCGGGTCGTGTTCCTCTGTTTGGGCCCTTTATTGGGCTTTCCTGGTAGTTTGGCCGAGCTCTTTGAGAAGAGGTCGGTTGTCTTGACCTAAGGAGGTCGGTCACTTTGTCGGTAGAACATCTTCTTGTCGGACAGCTCGACCCAGGGTATGAACAGTGCCCCTGCTCGAGCTCGGTCTTCCTTTTGAGGTTGAATCTTTAGTTTTTAGACTTTGATCCTTTTTGGGTGAAGCCGTACTCGAGCATTTCGTCAATTTTGTCTTTGTAGGGTTCCCTTTTTGAATGCAGAACGTTTCGCTTCCTTTAAAAATGCGTGCTTTTGGATTAGCGTTCTGGCCTTGGGAGCGTGCGAGGGTTTTTAATGCCCCATTAATTGGTTTTTGATGCTCCGTTTCTCTTGTCTTTTATTTTGAAATTTACTCCCAGAAAACGTTTTTCTTCTCTCTTGCTTTTTGCTATGACTTCCCTTTTTCTCCTTTCCTTCTGTTTTCTTTTGAAAACTTACATTTTTTGGTGTTTATTCTTGCGACGCTTGTTTGACGATCGTAAGTGCTTTCGACAGCGATTCTTGGCCTTCTCGTCTTCAACCTTCTTCCGCATTTTTCTCCTTGCTCAGGTTGTTTTTGCTTTCCCTTCATTGTTTATTTCTGCTGCGTTGTGTTTGATTTTGAAGCTCTGGCTTTGACTGAGTGCATGTTTGGAAAGCAGGAATATTATCGCGCCTGGTTTGTTACTTGTGATGCATGTTTTTTTCCTTTTGACCTTACGTATGCTTCTGAGTGTGTTTTCCTGGTTTGGCTTTTTAGGGCTTTGTATGCTACTGCTGATTTCTGAACTGTTGTAACTTTTTCTTTTGACGGCTCGTTTGATCTTCTTCGCATTTGTTTTTTCTTGAAAAGCGTTTCTCTGTGTTTTTGCTGCGGGTTTCTATTGGGACATTAGTCTTTGTAGATTTTTCTGAATCTTTATTCCCTGATTGCCTCCAAAGGATGCCCCTGGACTTTCTTGGTGTGAGTCTTGGGGGTTTCCTTTTGCCGTTTGTGCCGTGTTTGGATTGTGCTGGCTGAGTTGCTTTGATTTCATCCGAGATATTTTTAGTAATCCACTCTCCTTTTCTTGTTTGTAGGACTAGTTGGCTATGTCTTCTCGTAAAAATATTGTAGAGACATCTTCTAAGGTTCCCGAGGGTATGTCCGATTGGTTGGACTCCCTTGTTTTGATATGTGTTTCTGTGGTTAATGCTGAATTCTGTGTGGAGCTTAGGAAGCATCACTGTCTCTGTAAGAGTAGGGATCAAGAGAAGAATTATGAGTTGGTGGCACCTGACTCCGAGGAGAGGGTTTGCTTCCCTGTCCTGACCCAGGGGGAGTGCCTTTTCATTTATGCCTATGACTATTTCTTCAGCCAGTTGGATATCACTTTTCCTTTTACCTCGTTTGAGACCGATTTGTTGTGGTCGTGTAATGTGGCTCCTTCCTAGCTTTATCCAAACTCTTGGGGCTTTATTAAGATTTTTCAACTTCTTTGTCGAGAACTGAATGTTACCCCTTCACAAACTCTTTTCCTTTACTTGTTTGTTTTAACTAAGCCCGGGATCTCTTCAAAAAAGAAAGCCTCATGGGTTTCGTTTAGATCTGCACAAGGACATAAGGTTTTTACCATGTACGATGAGTCTTTTAGGGACTTCAAGAATTATTTTTTCAAGGTTTGAGCTGTTGAGGGAGCTCGTCCCTTTTTTCTGGAAGCGAATGGGGAGCCATCCTTCCCTTTATATTGGCAGCAGAATGTAGTAGTGTCCCGTTATATGTGGGAGATGCTTGATGAGGTCGAACAGGCCTTTGTGATGGTTTTGGAGGATCTTTGGGGGGAACCTCCTCATTTAGATACCAAAAAATGTTTGGAAGACCCCTCCATTATCCGAGATATATTGGGTATTACTTGATGTATACTATTTCTTGTGTTTTGCTTTTTCCCCTTTCTTCCCAGTATGATAATTTGTTGTTTTCCATTTTCCAGAGATGGCCAAGAATAATGATGCAATGAAGGCCTTCAAGAAGGCGAGGAAAGCTACTGCAGCTCAAAACACCTTAGCCCGTGTAGATGGGGAAGAGACTTCTCAGGTCCCATTAAAGCCATCTGTGCTCTCCTGTCCCGAGGAGAATGATCCCTACACCTCGGGTCTATTTAGTGAATCCCCCACAATCTTCTACTGCTGCTGTGGTTTCTTCTTCGGCCGTCTCTCCTCCTAAAAGACCTCGAACCGTTGAACCTTTCAATATGAATGCCCCGGATTTTGACCCTATTGGCTTTGTTGACCAGCAGATTGCACCTTATGGTGCCCTCTCTATGGATGATGTATCTCTCCTTCATCCCTTAGATTTTATAACTCGGAGTAGCGTTAAGATGGCTCATATGCGAGCTGCTCGGTATCGAACTACCCAAAATCTGCCTCTGCATGCTACCAAAGCCTTTATGGATGAAGGGTCTGAAGGAGGAGTTTGAAGCGGAGGTAACTAAACTGAATAAGGAGTTAGAGGGGGAGAAGGCTAGCTTTCTTGCTTTGGCAGCTTCTGTGCGGTTGGCTGAGGACACGGCTTTGAGACACAAAGAAAGCTATGTCACATCCTATTGGGAAGTGATGCATCTTTGGGAGGAGTTAGAGTCGGCCCGGGTTGATTATTCTGAGCTCTAGGGTCACCTTATAGGCAGTGTAACTGCTGCTTATGAGAACCTGAATGAGCAGGTTCGGGTTATTGCCACTGAGGCTGACCCTGCTTTATTTAGCTTGGATAATGTCGTGAAGGATGACAAGATCATTCCCGATGATCCTGATGATGATGGTGTTGAGCCTCCCTCTGAGCCTGTTGCCAAAGCTTCTGTCGTGTCAGCTTCTTCAACTCCTGCTTGTTCCGTAGCAGATCCTGATTGTCAGATATTGAATCGGGATGACGGGACGGTGGACGCCGTGCCTCTCCAAACTCGCCCTCCTTCATTCCATGCTGATGCTGTTGAGAAACCTTCGGGTGTTTAATCGATTTATGTAACTTTTGTGTAAATAGCCCGACTTGTGGGCTTTTGAACTCCTTATTTTGTTGACCTTTGACACCTTTTTAGTTGCTGGTTTTAGCAACCTTATTTTGATAAACAAAATAGTTTCCCGGCTTTGTAGGCTGAATCTGTTGGCCTCTAAAACTGGCTATTATTATGACTTTCTGTTTTTATATCATATCTGTTTGCGCTTGTCTTGGTATCTTCGTAGTCTACTTAATTCCTTTGCCTGAAGCTGCTTTCAACAATTTTAAACTTTTGTTCAGGTCTTCGTTAGGAATTATAATACTGAGATTGCTGATTTTTTCAACTTGGTTTTTGCCTGAGTTGTTTGTTTGTAACCCTCCTTTTTGGACTTTTACTTAGGCCTCTTCCAGGGGTAGCTTTATCATGTCGGATCCAGTTAAGTTACTTGGTAATCCTCTTTCTTGGACCTTGTTCAGGTCTCTTTCAGGGATTACCTTCTGTAGCTTTATATCTTGGGCCGACTTCATCATGTCGGGCCCTGTCAAGTTACTTGGTAATCCTCTTTCTTGGACCTTGTTCAGGTCTCTTTCAGGGATTACCTTCTATAGATTTACATCTTGGGCCGACTTCGCCATGTCGGGCCCTGTCGAGTTACTTGGTAATCCTCTTTCTTGGACTTTGTTCAGGTCTCTTTCAGGGATTACCTTCTGAAGCTTTACATCTTGGGCCGACTTCGCCATGTCGGGCCCTGTCGAGTTACTTGGTAATCCTCCTCTTTCTTGGACTTTGTTCAGGTCTCTTTCAGGGATTACCTTTTGTAACTTTACATCTTGGGCCGACTTCGTCATGTCGGGCCCTGTCGAGTTACTTGGTTATCCTATTTCTTGGACCTTGTTCAGGTCTCTTTTAGGGATTACCTTTTGTAACATTTTGTAGGAGTCCGACTTCGTCATGTCAGGCTCTTCTAAGTTATAGTAATCCTCTTTTATAGGGTTGGCCAGACCTCTTTCCAGGGCTTTACTTATAACTTGGGTTGTTGTGGCTGGTCTGACTTTTTTGTGCCGGCCAGTCTTGAAGTTATTTTATAGCAATCCATTTTATTAGGACCTCGTCAGGTCCTTTCTATGGATCACTTTCTATAACTTCTTGCATTATTCTATTTTCATCTTTGCCGATTTTGTAGAGTTCAGGTTTTAACCCTCGTTTGGTCGACCTTTTAATGAATTTGGTTTTCATTTTTGGTCTTTGTCCTGATCACGCAGTGAATTTGGTTTTCACTTTCTGTCAATCTATAGCTTTATAATTGGGCGATGAATGTTTTGGAATAACGCGGCTTGAGCGTTTGTAGAAAATCTGAACAGATTTTATTAAAAGAAAATGCAAATATATACATGCGGGGGTTAATTTTCCTTAGTCGGGTGATTTGTAGGTCTTGGTCTTGGCGCCTCGTTAAAAAACCTTTTCAGGAAAAAGAGTGCGCCTTGTCTCAAGGTCCTTTATCATCCCTAACTATAGTACCTTCTTAAGTTGCAGGCGTGCCATGACCTAGGAAGCTCTCTCCCGTCGAGTTCAGAAAGCCTGTAGTAGCCCTTTCCCAGTACTTCTATGACTTGGTAGGGTCCTTTCCAGTTTGCTGTCAGCTTTCCTTCTCCAGGTCGAGTTGTTCCAATGTCGTTTCAGATTAGAATGAGGTCGTCCTCAGCAAAGGCTCGCTGTATTACCTTTTGATTATATCTAGAAGCCATTCGTCATTTTAATGCCTCTTCCCTTATCCAAGGTCTTTCTCAGACTTCCGGGAGTAGGTCGAGTTCTTCCCTTTGAAGTTGGGAGTTGGCTTCTTCGCTATAGTAAATCACTCTAGGCGACCTTTCTTCAATCTCTACTGGGATCATTGCCTCCATTTCGTATGCTAATCGGAAGGGTGATTCCTTTGTAGTGGAATGTGGCGTTGTTCGATATGCCCATAAGACCTGTGGGAGCTCCTCGTCTCGGGCTCCCTTTGCATCTTGTAACCTCCGCTTCAGCCCAGCCAGTATGACTTTATTGGCCGCTCGGCTTGTCCATTGGCTTGGGGATGTTCAATGGAGGTGAATTGTTGTCTTATATTCAAGTTGGCTGCTAGCATTCTGAAGTCTGCATCTGTGAACTGAGTACCATTGTCTGTGGTGATGGAGTATAGAACCCCAAACCTTGTGATGATGTTTCTATATAGGAATTTTCGACTTCTTTGAGTAGTGGCGTTAGCTAGGGGTTCTGCCTCAATCTACTTTGTGAAGTAGTCTATTCCCACTCTGAGGAATTTAACTTGTCCTGATCCTTGAGGAAAGGGTCCGAGAAGATCGAGTCCCCATTTTGCGAACGGCCAAGGTGAGGTCACGCTAATGAGTTCCTCTGGTGGGGCGATGTGGAAGTTGGCATGTTTCGGACATGATGAACATGTCTTTACAAATTTTACAGCTTCTTTTTGTAGAGTTGGCCAATAAAATCTTGCCCGAAGTACCTTTTTGGCGAGTGCCTGCGCTCCGAGGTGATTGCCACAAATGCCACTGTGTACTTCTTCTAGGACATCTTTTGTGTTGGAAGTCGGCACGCATTTTAACAGTGGTATTGAAATGCCTCTTTTGTATAGAGTATTATTTATGATAGTATAATATTGTGCCTCCCGTTTCAACCTCTTTGCCTCTTTTTCCTCTGTGGGGGAGCACGTCTGTCTTGAGGTAGTTTATTATGGGGGTCATCCATCCTTGATCCTGACCTGTTATAGTCATGACTTTTTTTTCTTCTGAGATTGATGGATTTTGTAAGATTTCTTGGATAAGGCTTTTATTGTTGCCCCCTGGCTTGGTGCTGGCTAGTTTTGAAAGTGCGTCAGCTCGGGTATTCTATTCTTGGGGTATGTGATGAATCGTATATTCACTGAGTTGTCTGAGCTGTTCTCTAGTTTTGTCCAAGTACTTTTTCATAGTGGGATCTTTGGCTTGGTAGCTTCCCGTTATTTGTGAAGTGACTACCTGTGAGTCGCTGAAGATGATAAGTTTTTGAGCTCCAACCTCCCTAGCCAGCTTAAAACCAGCTAGTGGTGTCTCATATTCCGCCTGATTGTTTGAGGCAGGGAACCCAAATTTAAGGGAGAGTTCGATTTGGGTTCCCTGGTTACTTTCAATTATCACTCCTGTGCCGCTTCCAGTTTTGTTTGAGGAACCGTCCACGTAGAGATTCCATTCTGTGGGGATTTCCGGTGTGTCTGTAAATTCTACAATAAAGTCGGCCAGGTGTTGTGATTTGATTGCCGTCCGAGCTTCGTATTGGAGATCAAATTCGGACAACTCGACTGCCCATTGCAAGATTCTGCCCGCCAGGTCTCTTTTCTGTAAGATCCCTTTTATGGACTGGTTGGTCCGAACTCTAATGGTGTGAGCCTGGAAATATGGGCGAAGTCATCGTGATGTCAGTATGAGAGCGTAAGCGAACTTTTCTATTTTCTGGTAGTTTAGCTCGGATCCTTGTAATGCTATGCTGATGAAGTATATGGGCTGTTGCCCGCTGTTGTCTTCTTGGACCAGCGCTGAGGCTACTGTCTGATTTTCTACTGCGAGGTACAATACGAGTGGTTCTCCTTCCCATGGCCGAGTTAGTATAGGTGGCTGTCCCAAGAATCTTTTGAAGTCTTGAAAGTCTTGCTTGCATTCCGCTGTCCATTCAAACTCCTTTCCCTTCCTTGGAGTGGCGTAGAAGGAGAGAGATCTTATTGTTGATCCGGCCAGGAATCTGGACAAGGCTGCCAACCTCCCGTTGAGTTGTTGTACCTCTTTGACACAAGTCAGACTTTTCATGTCGAGTATGGCTCAACATTTATCCGGGTTTTCCTCGATTCCTCTTTGTGTGATCATAAAACCCAAGAATTTACCAGCTTCTACTACGAAGGTGCATTTTGCGAGATTGAGTCACATGCCATGTCGTCTTATGGTGTCGAATACTTGGGTCAGGTCGGATAATAACATCTCTTCGTTTTAGCATGTCGTCCACGTAAACTTCCATGATTTTTCCGATGTGATCCGAAAAAACCTTGTTCATTAATCTTTGATAAGTGGCTCCCACGTTTTTAAGACCGAAGGGCATGACAATGTAACAGTAATTGGCTTTTGGGGTTAAGAATGAGGTTTTTTCTTGGTCGGGTGGGTACATTAGGATTTGGTTATATCCCGAGTATGCGTCCATAAAGGAGAGGTATTTATATCCGGAGGAGGCATCTACCAGTGCGTCGATGCTTGGGAGTGGATAAGGATCTTTTGGGTAAACTTTGTTGAGATCGGTATAGTCAGTGCACATTCGCCACTTCCCGTTTGACTTTTTTACCAATACGACATTAGCAAGCCATAGAGGGTATTTGACTTCTCTTAAAAAACCTGCCTTCAGTAGAGCTCGCACCTGTTCTTCTACAGCTTGAGAGCATTCTGGTCCTAGCTTTCTACGCCTTTGTTGTACCGGCCGAGATCCTGGGTAGACTGCTAGCTTATGGCACATTAGCTTGGGATCTATGCCTGGCATGTCTGCGGCCTTCCACGCAAAGAGATCGACGTTGTCTCGTAGAAACTGTATGAGTGATTCTTTTATGTCTCCTTTCAGGAGTGTGCTGATATTGGTCATTTGATTCGAGGTATTCCCGATCTGGATTTTCTCTATTTCACCTTCAGGTTGTGGGTGGAGCTCTTCCTGCCTCTGAACTCCACCGAGTTCAATTGTGTGGAATTCTTCTCCTCTGTCTCTGAGGTTTAGACTTTCGTTGTAACAGCGGCGTGCCATCTTCTGATATGCTTTTATCGTAGCTATCCCTCCTGCAGTTGGGAACTTCATGCATAGATGCAGAGTCGAGACTATTGTGCCGAGCTGATTTAACGTTGTCCAACCTATTAGGGCATTGTAGGCTGAATTCACGTCGACTACGATGTAGTCTATTTTGAGTGTTCTTGACTGACTTCCTTTTCCGAAAGTTGTGTGGAGCGAGATGTATCCCAACGGTTGAACTGGGGTATCCCTAGCCCGAATAGGTTATCCGAATATGCTCTGAGTTCTTTTTCTTCCAGGCCGAGTTTGTCAAAAGTAGTTTTGAATAAGATGTCGGCGAGCTCCCCTGATCTATCAACGTGCGGTGAAGATTTGCGTTTGCTAGTATAATAGTGATGACCATGGGATCGTCATGCCCTGATGCGATGCCGGATGCGTCTTCCTTCGTGAAAGTAATCGCCGGGATGTCTGGTGCTTCCTCCTTTCCCGCGACGTGATATACGTCTTTGAGATGTCTTTTGCGAGATGATTTGGAGATTCTCCCCCGGGAAATCCGTCGTGTATCATGTGGACATGTCTTTCTGTTGTTCGAGATGATCACGCGGTTGGTCTGATATCTTCTGCCCTTCTTCTTTTTCTTTGATCATCATCATGGGTGGCCAGATATCGATCTAGCTTTCCTTCTCGTACGAGCTTTTCTATGAAATTTTTTAAGTTAAAACACTCATTGGTGGAGTGCCCGCAGATCCGATGGTATTCACAATATTCGGCCCGGTTTCCTCTTCCTTTTTTGCCTTTGAGTGGCCGAGCTAGTGGTATTTTTTCCGTGTTGTAAACCTCTCTGTATACATCCACAAGAGATACCCGAATAGGGGTGTAATTGTGGTATTTTTTTATTTTCTCTCCATGTCGATCTTCCTTCTTTCTGGAATCTTTGTCTTTATCCCGGGGGTGAATCTGGCCTTCGAGGTCTCTCCTAATCAGGAGTTTTCCTCCATGTTGATGTACTTTTCCGCTCGTTCCTGCACCTCGTTTAGATATGTTGGGTATTTCTTTGATATAGATTGACTAAAGGGCCCTTCTCGCAAGCCATTAACGAGGCCCATAATAGCGGCTTCCGTTGGTAGGTTATGTATGTCCATGCATGTCTTGTTGAATCTTTCCATGTAATTGCGAAGGGTTTCCCGTTCGCCTTGTCTGATTTCCAGTAAGCACGGAGCATGTTTAGCTTTGTCTTTTTGGATGGAGAATCTGGCTAGGAATTTTTTAGCCATGTTGTCGAAACTTGAGATAGACCTAGGAGGGAGGTTGTCGAACCATCTAATTGCTGTTTTTGTCAAAGTAGTTGGAAAGGCTTTGCAATGAATTGCATCTGAGGCGTCGGTGAGGTACATTCTGCTTCTGAAATTGCTGAGATGATGGCCGGGATCTGTAGTGCCATCGTATAAGGTCATGTCTAGGAGTTTAAAGTCTTTTGGGATTTTTGTCTTCATGATCTCCTTGGTGAATGGGTCTTTCTCCTTCCGGGAGCTATCTTCGGGAGTGGATCGGCTGGCTTTAGTCTTGACGTCGGCTTCAAGTTTCAGGAGTTTTTTCTCCAAATCCCAGTGTCGCCTTATTTCCCTTTGTAGGTCTTTCTCAGCCTCTCGTTGACGTAGGGCTTCTTCTTCAAGTTGTTTTAATCGGTCTTGAAATGCATCCATGGCTCCCTCGTTTGGGGAGTTCTTCTTGTTGTTGATTTGGGAAGTATCTTTTGGTGTGGTGTCCGCATTTTTATGCGGCGTTCTTTCCTCTAGATCTAAAGTGTGGTCATTGTCATGGTTGTCCGCCATGGTGATGGGATGACTTCCAGGTCACCGGCAACGGCGCCAATGTTCCGTGGGTTACCTGAAACTGCAGGTCGACCACGAACGAGATCTTTGGTGCTGGTCAGAATGGTTGTATCCAATTTGTTGGACTAGATGGTGGTGCTGATTCTTTCGTCCCCAGAGGGTGGGGGTACCTGCAAGGGACTCCGATGCTTAAGTTAGCAAGGGTATTAAGCAGGTATTGAGTAGAATCAGAGTATGAGTTATACCTGGGTGCTCCAGTATATTTATAATGGTGTAAAGACCTTCCTTGGATAAGATAAGTTAGTTATCTTATCTTATCTTTATCTTTGAGCGAGGTCATCTTATCTTTAAAGGAACCGCCTTTATCTCTATAGGCTTGGGCTGCCCTTTGATTCGGGTCATGTTCCTCTGTTTGGGCCCTTTATTGGGCTTTCCTGGTAGTTTGGCCGAGCTCTTTGAGAAGAGGTCGGTTGTCCTGACCTAAGGAGGTCGGTCGCTTTGTCGGTAGAACATCCCAGGGCAGACAGCTCGACCCAGGGTATGAACACATTCATCCACCCAATTCCCAAAATCACCTCCATCAACCTATCGAATCCCATTAAACTTTTAACTCACCGCCACTCCACCCAATCCCCTCTAATAAATCCAATCAATCTCTCCTCCCCATTAGCCACATTCAAATTTCATTTCCCTCATACCTTTCCCCTATAACCAAACCTCCCCCCCACCACCTCTATAAATACCCACTTCTTCAACCCTTTTCACCAAACCTCAAATTTCCATCATTCTTTTTACTTTTTCCTTCCACACACACTCCCTCCTCCATCTATATCTTCTATTTTCTTTGCTTCTCTTTTACCACATTTCCTTCTTCTATCTCCTTACTATTTTCCCTTTTACTTTGCTCGGAGACGAGCAAAACTTTTAAGTTTGGTGTTGGGCGCTCGGCTTTTTCCTTCATTTTTATTATTCCTATAGCACCCAAAACTGGTGAATCCTCTTCAAGGAAGAGGAAAGAGAAGGCACCCGCCTCATGTCCTTATGATATCACCTGGTTTTTTCCCAAGACCTACGAAGATCACTTCCATGAGATAGTGAGCAAAAAGAAAGTGATTCCCGAGGTCTGCTTTGATCTTCAGCCAGAGGGGTTCCTAGAGATCTGGGAAAAGATTTTGAGGAGGGGTTGGAAAGTTCTGACCAACCGCGTGACTAACGTGGGCATGCTTATGGTCAAGGATTTCTACGCCAATGCTTGGGTGAACTACAAGCATGCTGCTAGCGTTAATCCGGATCCGAAGAACTGCGTAGCATGGTCCGAGGGGCGATTATGGAGTTCAGTCCAGAGATGGTGAGGGAGATATTTCACCTGCCACCATCCTGAGATGACCCTCAATCTTACACGCAGAGGATCAACATTGATCAGAGGCTGGACCGTGTCTTTGCTGGTATTTGCCTCCCCGAAGCACAGTAGAGGAGGGATGCCAGAGGACAGCCATACCAGCTGGGCAAGCACAACTGGTGCACGAAATTGTGATCATCAATGGCGCCATCAACATGGTACGCACAATTGTAATCTCAACTCTTTATCACAACTTCGCACAACTAACCAGCAAGTGTACTGGGTCGTCCAAGTAATAAACCTTACGCGAGTAAGGGTCGATCCCACAGAGATTGTTGGTATGAAGCAAGCTATGGTTATCTTGTAACTCTTAGTCAGGCAAACTCAAATGGTTATGGATGATGAATAAAACATAAAGATAAAGATAGAGATACTTAGTAATTCATTGGTGAGAATTTCAGATAAGCGTATGGAGATGCTTTGTCCCTTCCGTCTCTCTGCTTTCCTACTGTCTTCATCCAATCCTTCTTACTCCTTTCCATGGCAAGCTGTATGTAGGGTTTCACCGTTGTCAGTGGCTACCTCCCATCCCCTCAGTGGAAATGTTCAACGCACCCTGTCACGGCACGACTATCCATCTGTCGGTTCTCAATCAGGC
>NC_029780.3:46791939-46792382 GCF_000817695.3 Arachis duranensis
CGTTCATAGGTGAGAATGATGATGAGTGTCACGGATCATCACATTCATCAAGTTGAGGAACAAGTGCTATCTTAGAACAAGAATAGGCTGAATTGAATAGAAGAACAATAGTAATTGCATTAATACTCGAGGTACAGCAGAGCTCCACACCTTAATCTATGGTGTGTAGAAACTCCACCGTTGAAAATACATAAGAACAAGGTCTAGGCATGGCCGAGAGGCCAGCCCCCAAATGTGATCAAAAGATCTAAAATGATCCAAAGATGAAAATACAATAGTAAAAGGTCCTATTTGTAGAGAACTAGTAGCCTAGGGTTTACAGAGATGAGTAAATTACATAAAAATCCACTTTCGGGCCCACTTGGTGTGTGCTTGGGCTGAGAATTGAAGCATTTTCGTGTAGAGACTCTTCTTGGAGTTAAACGCTAGCTTTAGTGCCAGTT
>NC_029780.3:46792972-46796418 GCF_000817695.3 Arachis duranensis
GATACATACATGCCACAGAACACATAACTGGGTGAACCTTTTCAGATTGTGACTCAGCTTTGCTAGAGTCCCCAATTAGAGGTGTCCAGGGTTTTTAAGCACACTCTTTTTGCCTTGGATCATAACTTTATTTCTTTCTTTTTCTCTTTTTTTTCCGTTTTCTTTTCTCCTTTTTTTTGTATTCACTGCTTTTTCTTGCTTCAAGAATTATTTTTATGATTTTTCAGATCTTCAGTAACATGTCTCCTTTTTCATCATTCTTTCATGAGCCAACCATTCATGAACAACAAATTCAAAAGACATATGCACTGTTTAAGCATACATTCAGAAAACAAAATTATTGCCACCACATCAAAATAATTAAACTGTTATAAAATTCAAAATTCATGCAATTCTTCTCTTTTTCAATTAAGAACATTTTTCATTCAAGAAAGGTGATGGATTCATAGGACATTCATAACTTTAAGGCATAGACACTAAGACACTAATGATCAAAAGACACAAACACAGATAAACATAAGCATGATTTTTCGAAAAACAGAAAAATAAAGAACAAGGAGATTAAAGAACGGGTCCACCTTAGTGATGGCGGCTTGTTCTTCCTCTTGAAGATCTTATGGAGTGCTTGAGCTCCTCAATGTCTCTTCCTTGCCTTTGTTGCTCCTCTCTCATGATTCTTTGATCTTCTCTAATTTCATGGAGGAGGATGGAATGTTCTTGGTGCTCCACCCTTAGTTGTCCCATGTTGGAACTCAATTCACCTAGGGAGGTATTGATTTGCTCCCAATAGTTTTGTGGAGGAAAGTGCATCCCTTGAGGCATCTTAGGGATTTCATGATGAGAGGGGTCTCTTGTTTGCTCTATCCTTTTCTTAGTAATGGGCTTGTCCTCATCAATGAGGGTGTCTCCCTCTATGTCAACTCCAACTGAATAACAGAGGTGACAAATGAGATGAGGAAAGGCTAACCTTGCCAAGGTAGAGGACTTGTCCGCCACCTTATAAAGTTCTTAGGATATAACCTCATGAACTTCTACTTCCTCTCCAAACAAGATGCTATGAATCATGATAGCCCGGTCTATAGTAACTTTGGATCGGTTGCTAGTGGGAATGATTGAGCGTTGGATAAACTCCAACCATCCTCTAGCCACGGGCTTGAGGTCATGCCTTCTCAGTTGAACCGGCTTCCCTCTTGAATCTCTCTTCCATTGAGCGCCCTCTTCACAGATGTCTATGAGGACTTGGTCCAACCTTTGATCAAAGTTGACCCTTCTAGTGTAAGGGTGTTCATCTCCCTGCATCATGGGCAAGTTGAATGCCAACCTTACATTTTCCGGACTAAAATCCAAGTATTTCCCCCGAACCATTGTAAGCCAATTCTTTGGTCTGGGTTCACACTTTGATCATGGTTCTTGGTGATCCATGCATTGGCATAGAACTCTTGAACCACTAAGATTCCAACTTGTTGAATGGGGTTGGTAAGAACTTCCCAACCTCTTCTTCGAATCTCATGTCGGATCTCCGGATATTCACTCTTTTTGAGTTTAAAAGGGACCTCGGGGATCACCTTCTTCAAGGCCATAACTTCATAGAAGTGGTCTTGATGCACCCTTGAGATGAATCTCTCCATCTCCCATGACTCGGAGGCGGACGCTTTTGCCTTCCCTTTCCTCTTTCTAGAGGTTTCTCCGGCTTTGGATGCCATAAATGGTTATGGAAAAACAAAAAGCAATGCTTTTACCACACCAAACTTAAAAGGTTTGCTCGTCCTTGAGCAAAAGAAAAATCAATGCTTTTACCACACTAAACTTAAAAGGTTGCTCGTCCTCGAGCAAAAGAAGAAAGAAGAGAGTAGAAGAAGAAGAAATGAAGGAGATGGAGATGGCTTTGTGGTTCGGCCAAAGGGTGAGAAGTAGTGTTTAGGTTGTGTGAAAATGTAGGAGTGAAGATGGGTTTATATAGGAGTGGATAGAGGGGTAGGTTCGGTTATGGAGGGGTGGGTTTGGGAGGGAAAGTGGTTTGAATTTGAATGGTGAGGTAGGTGGGGTTTTATGAAGGATGGATGTGAGTGGTGAAGAGAAAGATGGGATTTGATAGGTGAAGGGCTTTTGGGGAAGAGGTGTTGAGGTGATTGGTGAAGAAGAGAGAGTGGTGGGGTAGGTGGGGATCCTGTGGAGTCCACAGATCCTGAGGTGTCAAGGAAAAGTCATCCCTGCACCAAATGGCATGTCCACAGATCCTGAGGTGTCAAGGAAAATTCATCCCTACACCAAGTGGCGAGCAAAAATGCCCTCGGCTGTTAACTGACTGGTCGTAGGTTCGAATCCTACTTGGGGAGGTTTGGTTCATTCCGAATTCTTGAATTCGAAATGAAAGGGTTGGGTTCGCTTTGACCGTTAAAAGTAGGTAACCCGTTCCCCCTGTCTTTTGTTTGTCTCTATTGCATTCTATATCATCGTGTCCCGTTCGGTTCTGCGATATTTGAGAATCGCCGTCAATACCTCGGTGTAGGTTCGGGATACTCCCTTGTTCCACGGTCCGGGGCTATTTAAACTAACCAATTCAGAATTCTCCGATGTACTAGTATTAGCAATAGCAAGTGCATCTTTGATGCAGTCATCAATTCTCCCAAGAATCCCCTTTCTGGCGTTAAATGCCCAGAATGGTGCCAGACTGGGCGTTAAACGCCCATTTGCTACCCTTACTGGCGTTTAAACGCCAACAAGGTCTTCCTCCAGGGTGTGCTGTTTTTCTTTCTATTTTTCATTCTGTTTTTGCTTTTTCAATTGATTTTGTGACTTCTCATGATCATCAACCTACAGAAAACATAAAATAACAAAGGAAAATAGATAAAATATAACATTGGGTTGCCTCCCAACAAGCGCTTCTTTAATGTCAGTAGCTTGACAGTGGGCTCTCATGGAGCCTCACATATGCTCAGAGCAATGTTGGAACCTCCCAACACCAAAGTTAGAGTTTGAATGTGGGGGTTCAACACCAAACTTAGAAGTTGGTTGTGGCCTCCCAACACCAAACTTAGAGTTTGACTGTGGGGGCTCTGTTTGACTCTGTTTTGAGAGAAGCTCTTCATGCTTCCTCTCCATGGTGACAGAGGGATATCCTTGAGCCTTAAACACAAAGGATTCTTCATTCACTTCAATGATCAATTCTCCTCTATCAACATCAATCACAGCCCTTGCTGTGGCTAGGAAGGGTCTGCCAAGGATGATGGATTCATCCATGCACTTCCCAGTCTCTAGGACTATGAAATCAGCAGGGATGTAATGGTCTTCAACTTTTACCAGAACATCCTCTACAAGTCCATAAGCTTGTTTTCTTGAATTGTCTGCCATCTCTAGTGAGATTTTTGCAGCTTGCACCTCAAAGATCCCTAGCTTCTCCATTACAGAGAGAGGCATGAGGTTTATACTTGACCCTAGGTCACACA
>NC_029780.3:46797427-46800086 GCF_000817695.3 Arachis duranensis
TGTTGCATTAGAGAAACTAATTGAGGCTTAAGCTCATAGTTGTTTGCTCCAATGGCAGGGATAGAGATGCTTCTCCTATAGAAGTCGGGAGTAGGTGCAGTAAAGTCACCCAGCACCTTCTTTGCATTGTTGGCATTGTTGTTGTTTTCGGCTGCCATGGGTTCTTCTTCTTTGAAGATTTCTGTTAGGTCCTCTACAGAGAGTTGTGCCTTAGCTTCTCTTAGTTTTCGCTTCCAGGTCCTTTCAGGTTCAGGGTCAGCCTCAACAAGAATGCTTTTGTCTTTGCTCCTGCTCATATGAAAGAGAAGAGAACAAGAAAATATGGAATCCTCTATGTCACAGTATAGAGATTCCTTGAGGTGTCAAAGGAAAAGAAAAATAGAAGGAAGAGGTAGAAAATTCGAACTTATCAATGAAAGATGGAGTTTGAATTATGCATTGAGGATGAGTGTTAGTCCATAAATAGAAGGTTGTGAGAAGAGGGGAAAAAATTTTCGAAAATAAATGAAAAACATTTTGAAAAATACTAATTGATTTTCGAAAACCAAGGGTGGAAAAGAAATCAAGTGATTTTTGAAAAAGATTTTGAAATTAGAAAGTAAAAAGATATGATTGAAAACTATTTTGAAAAAGATGTGATTAAGAAGATATAATTGAAAAGTTATGGTTTTAAAAAGATGTGATTGAGAAGACATGATTTGAAAAACAATTTAAAAAAGATTTGATTTTGAAAATAAATGACTTGGCTAACAAGAAAAGATATGATTCAAACATTAAACCTTTCTCAACAGAAAAGGCAACATACATGAATTGTTGAATCAAATCATTAATTGATAGCAAGTATTTTTGAAAATGGAAAGAAATTGATTTTGAAAACATATGATTGAAAAGATATGATTTAAAAAAAGATTTGATTTTGAAAAATTTTGAAAACTTGAAAAAAATTTGAATTGAAAACAGAATCTTCCCTCTTGTGCCATCCCATTCTGGGCGTTTAACGCCCAAAGCACTACCCTTTTGGGCGTTAAACGCCCAGCCAGGCACCCTGGCTGGCGTTTAAACACCAGTTTTCCTTCCTCACTGGGCGTTTTGAGCATCCAGCTTTTTCTGTGTAATTCCTCTGCTGTATGTTCTGAATCTTCAATTCTCTGTATTATTGGCTTGAAAAGACACAAGTTAAAAATTTTTTGGATTTTTAACAATGAGGACTAATCAAAATGCAACTAAAATCAAATAAGCAATGCATGCAGGACACCAAACTTAGAAGTTTGTATAGTACTGACACTAACAAAATACTCAAGACAAGAGAATTTAAAGATCAAAACAGGGAAATCATCAAGAACAACTTGAAGATTAATGAAGACACATGCATGAATTCGAAAAATGCAAGAAGAATAGAAACATGCAATTGACACCAAACTTAAAATGAGACACTAGATTCAAACACGAAACATAAAAATATTTTTGATTTTTATGATTTTGTAATTTTTTTGTGGTTTTTTTTGAAAATTAAGTGGAAAAGAAAATAAAGATATCAAAATTCTTAATGAGAATTCCAGGAATCATGCAATGTTAGTCTAAAGCTTTAGTCTAAAGGAATTAGACATGGCTAGTCAAGCTTCAGTAGGACATTACATTCAAGTGCTAAATTGATGAAGATCAATCAGCTTTGGTGATGATAAGAACATCACCTTGAAACACTAGAATTCATTCTTAAGAACTCTGAAGAAAAATACCTAATCTAAGCAACAAGATGAACCGTCAGTTGTCCAAACTCGAACAATCCCCGGCAACGGCGCAAAAAACTTGGTGCACGAAATTGTGATCATCAATGGCGCCATCAACATGGTACGCACAATTGTAATCTCAACTCTTTATCACAACTTCGCACAACTAACCAGCAAGTGTACTAGGTCGTCCAAGTAATAAACCTTACTCGATCCCACAGAGATTGTTGGTATGAAGCAAGCTATGGTTATCTTGTAACTCTTAGTCAGGCAAACTCAAATGGTTATGGATGATGAATAAAACATAAAGATAAAGATAGAGATACTTAGTAATTCATTGGTGAGAATTTCAGATAAGCGTATGGAGATGCTTTGTCCCTTCTATCTCTCTGCTTTCCTACTGTCTTCATCCAATCCATCTTACTCCTTTCCATGGCAAGCTGTATGTAGGGTTTCACCGTTGTCAGTGGCTACCTCCCATCCTCTCAGTAAAAATGTTCAACGCACCCTGTCACGGCATGGCTATTCAGCTGTCGGTTCTCGATTATGTCGGAATAGAATCCAGTGATTCTTTTGCGTCTGTCACTAACGCCCCACAATCGCGAGTTTGAAGCTCGTCACAGTCATTCAATCATTGAATCCTACTCAGAATACCACAGACAAGGTTTAGACCTTCCGGATTCTCTTGAATGCCGCCATCAATTCTAGCTTATACCACGAAGATTCCGATTACGTGATCAAAAGATCTAAAATGATCCAAAGATGAAAATACAATAGTAAAAGGTCCTATTTGTAGAGAACTAGTAGCCTAGGGTTTACAGAGATGAGTAAATTACATAAAAATCCACTTCCGGGCCCACTTGGTGTGTGCTTGGGCTGAGAATTGAAGCATTTTCGTGTAGAGACTCTTCTTGGAGTTAAACGCTAGCTTT
>NC_029780.3:46800213-46819701 GCF_000817695.3 Arachis duranensis
CATCAAATCTCGGGCAAAGTATGGACTAATATATATTTCTGGAAAGCCCAGGATGTCTACTTTCCAACGCCGTTGAGATCGCGCCAATTGGGCTTCTGTAGCTCCAGAAAATCTACTTCGAGTGCAGGGAGGTCAGAATCTAACAGCATCTGCAGTCCTTTTCAGCCTCTGAATCAGATTTTTGCTCAAGTCCCTCAATTTCAGCCAAAAAATACCTGAAATCACAGAAAAACACACAAACTCATAGTAAAGTCCAGAAAAGTGAATTTTAACTAAAAACTAATAAAAATATACTAATAACTAACTAAAACATACTAAAAACATACTAAAAACAATGCCAAAAAGCGTATAAATTATCCGCTCATCAACAACCTAAGGCCAGTTTCTTGAGGTTGGTTGGAGTTTATTTAGTGCTCCTTCATCCCTACGAGTAATAGATCTGAGGTTACAGTGGACCGAGCAATGATGATTCATTGCATCATGCTCGGTAATGAGGTAGAGGTACACTGTGTGATCCCTCAAGAGCTGTACCGCATAGCCAAGAAGGTCTCCACCTCTGGGAGATTGGCCTTTCCTCACCTCTTCTTTCACCCGTGTGCTGAGGCCCGAGTCCGCATTGATGGCGATACCCCTATTGACATTGACCGATGCTGTGCGAAATTTGAACTTGCACAACTTCACCGGCAAGTGCGCCGGGTCGTCCAAGTAATACCTCAGGTGAGTGAGGGTCGATCCCACGAGGATTGTTGGATTTAGTAAGTAATAGTTATCTTGAAGAACTTAGTCAGGAAAATAGAAAAGAGTTGTTGTTTGCTGAATTTGCAAAAAATAATAATAAGTAAAGCAGTAAAGAAAACAACAATGAGAGAACAGTTAAGGTCTCAGAGATGTTTATCTTTCTGGATTAAAATGTCTTACCAACTATTTTACAATAAATGATTCACTCTATGGGAAATTGTAAGTGATTAAAACCCTCCGTTCAGTGAATTAATCTCCCCTACTCCTACTCAAAATGCCACAGACAAGGTCGAATCTTCCAGATCCGAGGGTGAAGTTCAGAAAACTAGTTTAACACCACAGAAACCTCAATTACCCATAACTAACCAGATTATATGCCACATATTCCAATTAGCCCAGATAACTTTTTGGTCTACGAGATGTATTCTCAAGCTGTAGTTCATTACTATTCTATCAAAGACTCGTAAGAACTCATGTAGAAAAGAGGGTCATACTTCCGTTCCACAACCAGATTCATTTAGATGAAAAATGAAAATACATCATAGAATAGAATCAAAGATATATTAAAATAGAAAAAGTATGATATTAATCCATGGAGATAAGCAGAGCTCCTAACCTTAACCAGGAGGTTTAGTTACTCATACTTTATAGAGAAAACAAAAATAATGTTTAGTGATCGAATGATTCCTCTTTAATCCTAAGTGATCTCCTCTTTAAATAGGAGATGCTAACCCTAAAAGATGTTAATTTAAATTTAAAAGTTACAAAGGTAAGACTAGGTAAACTAAGGATCGCTAAAATCCACTTTGGTGTTTGCTTCAGTCAAGGCTTGGCATCCAACTTGGGAAGTGGGCATTGAATGCCCACTAAGGATCGAATGATTCCAACTTGGCGTTCAACTTGGGAGGTTGGTCCTTCTTGGGCATTGAACTCCAGATGTGGACGTTCAACGCTAGTGTTGGTAATCCTTCTGGAAGAGAAGTATAGACTATTATATATTGCTAAATACTTCTGGAAGTTAACTTTCCAACACCATTGTGATCGCATCAATTGGACCTTTGTAGCTCAAAATATACTTGTTGGAGTCCATTGAGGTTAGGATTGACAACATCTGCTATCCTTTCTTCGTCTCTGAGCAAGACTTTGCCAATTTCGCCCAAAAATCCCCAAAAATTATAGAAAAAACACAAAAACTGAAGGTAGCATCCAAAAGATGAATTTTTCACTAAAACATACTAAAAATTAATAAAAGATAACTAAAAACAACTAGAAAATGAGGTGAAAATGGTATAAGATATTCACTTATCACAACACCAAACTTAAACTGTTGCTTGTCCTCAAGCAACCAAAAACAAGATAGGACTAACAAGAAGAGAAAAATACATTAGGTTTTAGAGTTGTCAACGAAGCCCAGTTCCAATTATTGAATGGGGCTATTAACACTTTATTTCTGAACAGCTTTGGCATCTCACTTTCCTTTGAAGCTCAGAAATATTGGCATCCCTTGGAACTAGAATCCGGATGATATTATTGATTCTCTTCTTTTGGTTTTTCTTGATTCTTGAACACAGCTTTTTCTTTTGGTGCTTTGCACCTTTGAGCCTAGCCATGACTCTAAACGTTTTGTTTTCAAGTATTACCACATGATACATAAACGTCACAAGCACTTAACTCGGGGAACCCTTTGGATTCGAATTTAGCTTTGCTTAAATTCTTAGAGAGTGGTGCTCAGAGTTCTTAAGCGTACTCTTTATTGCATTAGATCATAACTTTAAATGCTTAGTCTTAAGGTTTTCTTGACACCTTCACACCACAATCATATAGTTAGGGTTAGCAACTCATTTGAGCTTTTTAGGCCAATTTTGACCCTTCTAACCATTGATGCTCAAAGCCTTAGATCTTTTTCTTGATTTTATTTTTCATTTTCTTTTTATTTTTATTTTTTTTTGTTTGGATATTTCTTTTGCTTCAAGAATCAATCTTTTTTATTTTTCAGAGAATCAATAATACTTCTCTAAATTCACGGTTCTTCAAGAGCCAATATGCTTAACGTCAATATCAAATATGCACAGTTAATTCATACATTCAGAAAATAAAGATAAGGCCACCACATCAAAGCAATTGGAATAACTCATGCTATAACTCGAAACCTTGTGTAATTCACTGCTTCTCTTTTCAATAAATTTTTCTTTTAAGCTTGATAAGGGATACATAAGACATCTTAAACCGACACAAAGAAAAGAAAATAATGCTAAAAAGAGCAGAATACTGAATGTGATCATGCACTAGAAAAGAAAATAGACAATAAGATAAAGTACAATGAAAAAAGAAATAAAATAAGCAAAGAGATAATGAAACTAAACCACCACAGTAATGGCGGCTGTTGCTCCCTCCGAGGAATCCTTTGGAGCATTTGGCTCCTCAATGTCTCATCCCTGTCTCAGCTGTTCCTCCCTCATGATCCTATGATCCTCCCTTATCTAATAGAGGATGACATAATGATCTTGATGCTCTATCTTCAACTGATCCATAGATGAAGTTAGCTCTCCTAGAGATGTAGTCAATTGGTCCTAATAGTCTTGGGAAGGAAAGTAAATTTCTTGAGGCATCTCTGGGATCTCAGGTGGAGGTGGCTGAATAGGCTCATACTGTGGTCCGTGTGTAGGCTCCCTGACATGCTCCATCATCTTTTTTGTGATAGGTTTATCCATCTCAATGAGGGTATCTCCTCCTATGCAAATTCCAGTTAAATTTCATAGGCAATAAATAAGGTGAGGGAACACTAGCTTTGCTTTGGTGGAGGCCTTCTCAGCTACCTTGTAGATCTCTTGAGGAATCACCTCGTGCACCTCCACCTCATTCCCGAGCATGATAGAATGAATCATCACTAGCCTCTCTATTGTAACCTCAAATCGGTTACTTGTGGGGATGATAGAGCGTTGGATAAGCTCCAACCATCCTCTTACCACAGGCTTCAGGTCAAGCCTACTCAGTTGGTAGGCTTTTCCTTGTTCATCCCTCCTCCATTGAGCACCATCCACATATATATCTGCAAGCACTTACTCCAGCCTTTGGTCAGAGTTGACCCTTCATGTGTAAGAGTGTGGGTCACCTTGCATCCTTGACAATTGTAGTACCAATCTCACACTTTTGGGGCTAAAATGTACGATTTTCTCTCTAACCATGGTGCACTAGTTTTTAGGTACCGAGTTCATACTAGTGTCATGCTTCTTGGTGACCCAGGCATTGGCAAAGAACTTTTGCACCATTAATGTTCCAACTGCTGAAATGGGATTGGCCAGAATTTCCCAATCTATTCTCCAAATTTTTTGTTGGATCTCTGGATACTCATCTTCCTTGGGCCTCAAGGGGACCTCGAGAATCACCTTTTTATACCTTACCACATCATAGAGATTTTCCAATTTATGGTTCCATGGAGATTAGGACTAGAAAGCAAAAGTGGAGCTTTCTAACACCAAACTTCGTCCTCGAGCAAATAGTAACAAAAGAAAAGGAAAATAGTGGAAGAATAAAGAAAAAGATAGAAGGGAGAGAGTAAAGAGGCTTCGACCTTGTGGGGATGAAGATGGAAAAAGGGAAGTGTATGAAGGCTTTGGTGAAAGAGGGGAAGAGTATGGAATTTGTGTGTTTGAAGGATGGAATGAGGGGGTATTTATAGTGGGTGGAGGGGTTATGGTTCGGTCATATGGGACGGAAAGACGTGGATCGGGGAAGTTTGAATTTGAAGTGGGTGGGGTTGATGGGAAAAGGAATTGATAGGATTTGAGATTTTGTATTGATGAGTGTGTATTAGGAAGAGGAAAAGTAGGGTGTGAAAATCAAGGATGAAAAAGTAGGAGAGAAAAAGAAATCAGTGAATGAAAGGTGGGGTAGGTGGAGATTCTGTGGGACCTACAAACTTATGAAACTTCAAATTCGAATAGTCCTGCCCCCCTGGGCGTTCAACGCTAGGTTTGGGCGTTCAACGCCAGAGATGGACACCTTTTTTTTTGAGTTGGTGGGGTGTTCAATGCCAGGTTTTGGCATTTAACGCCCAATGGGGACCAAAAAAATGGTCCAGAGCTGCTCCTTAATGGGTGTTGAACTCCCAGCTCTCCTTCCCTTTCTGGCACTGTGTGCCAGTCCTGGCGTTCATCGCAAGTAAGGGGTACCTCTAAGGTGTTCTATTTTCACTCCTAAGCATTTCTGCTAATCTTCTAAGTGCTACAAATGATCACAAATGATAAAAGGCAAGGGAAAACTATAGAAATCAATAGAAAATAATATAATATGAAAGCAAACTAAAATGACCAAAAAGAAGGAAAATAGAAATACTATACATATGGTTGGGTTGTCTCCCTACAAGCGCTTCTTTACTGTCATTAGCTTGACGGATAGCTCTGTTACGGAGGTTGATAGGGGCTTAGATCTTCGCTCCTCATGGTGAACCTTCTTCCTGTGCTCTGATGGATTAATTCAACGTGCTCTAGAGATACAATCTTGATCACAATATGTGGAATGAAGAGCGGATATTTTATACGCTTTTTAGCATCATTTTCATATAATTTTAATTAATATTTTGTTTAGTTTTTATTAAGTTTTTATAGGTTTTAGTGTTAAATTCACATTTTTGGATTCTACTTTGAGTTTTTGTGTTTTTGTGCAATTTCAGGTATTTTCTGGCTGAAATTGAGGAGCTGGAGCAAAAGTCTCATCCAGAGATAGAGAAAGCACTGCAGATGTTTTCCAGATCTGACCTTCTTACACTCAGAAGAGCTTTTCTGGAGCTAAAAAAGTCCAAATGGAGCATTCTTAACGGCTACGGAAATCTGATTTTTAGAGCTTTCCAGCAATGTGTAATAGTCTATACTTTACTTCGGATTAGAAGGCCCAAAACTGGCGTCTAACGCTAGCTTCCTGCCCCTTCTAGGCGTCCAACGCCCATAGAGCAGAGCCCAGCATCCATACGCCTAGAGAGGACCCCCTAGCCAGCGTTTCATGCCCTAAAGACCTCATAACATGTGGATCTTATCAATGCTCAACCCAAACAGTCACCAAGTGGGCTCCAGAAGTGGATTTTAGTACTAAATAGACTGTTTTACCCTTACTAGTCATTAGTTTAATATTTAAGGGATAAGATGTATTTTATTGGTACATTACCTTCGTCCATCATTCAGCATATTTTCATTTACTTTGTATTTTTTTTTAGTATGAGTTTCTAAACCTCCTAGGTTGAGGGGAGGAGCCCTGCTGAGTCCTATGAATTAATAAAAGTATTACTGTTTCTCTTCGATCCATGTTTGATTTAATTCTATGACATGTTTTCGTTCTTCAACTTGGTGAATAGGATGATCAATGACAATCAGCTCTGTTCATCATACTAAGACAAGCGTGCCTGATAAACACCCGCGTCTACTTGGGTTCGTGTGAATACGTGGCTGGAAAGCGTGAACCAACAGCTATGTTTATACATCTCTCAAACGGCTAATCGATGACTTTGTTGGGGACTTCTCGAAACACCAGTTCAGCCAATTTTCGAGGAAATTAGGGCCTCTGTGGTATAGGCTAGAATCCAAAGAAGCAGCATTCTCTGATCCAGAAGATTTGACCTTGTCTGTGGCATTTTGAGTAGGATCGCCAAGAGAATGACTTGCTAGAGCTTCACCTTCTGTCAGATTGGATGACCACGGGCAATGGCGTTTGATCTTGAGCAGAGAAGATCAATGACCACGGGCAATGGCGTTGATCACATACAACCTGCCATTGAAAAAATCACTCACAAGCAAAGAAGAGAGTAATACCAGAGTTAACTCAGAACGGCAAAGCAACTCCAATCCTCAACTATATTCTTATTACTAATTTTAATCTCATGGGATTGACCTTGACTCCTCAGATATTACTTGGACGACACAGTGCACTTGCTGGTACAGCTGTACGAAAGTGTGGGGATTCGTGCATCATGGAACGACTAGACTTCTAGTGAATATAACTCGCATGCCAGGTGAGAAGTCTTCAGTTGGGATTTTCTTGTTCCTCTAGCCCTTGGGTACCTTCTTCTTGGTGCCTCTTTTATCTAAGAGAGAGTGAGGGTTGGGAATCTTGAACAGGATATGATCTTCCCAAACCCTCAGAATCATCTCTCCCTTTTCCACATCAATCAAAGCCTTTGGAATAGCTAGGAAAGGCCTTCCAAGGATGATGGAGTTGTCCTTGTCCTCTCTAGTGTCAAGTATCATGAAGTCCGCAGGGAGGTAAAGGTCTTCAACCTTTACAAGAACGTTTTCTACCATGCCATATGCCAGTTTCAGGGACTTATCTACCATCTCTAGTGAGATCCTGGTGGAATGCACCCCTTGGTTGCCCAGCTTCTTCATTACAAAGAGAGGCTTAAGATTAGTGTTGGAGCCAAAGTCGCACAATGCCTTCTCAAACGTGATGGTCCATATAGTATAGGGAATAAGGAAGCTTCCGGGATCTGGCATCTTTGGAGGCACCTTCTTTTGGACTAAGGTACTACATTTCTTAGTCAGTACCACAGTCTCATCTCCTTTCAGAGCCGTCTTGTCAGAGATAGCAGTTTTCAGATAGGCCATATGGGGGGATTTCTTCTCCAACACCTCTGCAAAAGTGATATTGACTTGCAGCTTCCTGAGAACTGCCAAAAGTTGAGCAAGTTGCTCATCCTCAGGCTCCTCTTGTATGTTTGGAGCGGGTTGTGCTTCAAGCTCTTCCATCTTCATGGGAGCGTGCATGGTGATACTCTCAGTCTCCTCCTGAGCCTTGATCTTCTTCAGTTCCTCAGTAGCAGGCTCCTCCTTTGGTTCGGTTTCAGCTTCCATTGTGAGGACCTTGCACTCTTCCTTTAGGTTCACCTCAGTGTTACTTGGAAAAGTGTTGGAGGGAGTCTCTAGTATCCTCTTGCTCAGCTGACCTACTTATATCTTCAAATTCCGAATGGATAACCTAGATTCTATACCATAAATCTGTGAGTGGTCTTGGAGAGGTTAGAGACTATAGTAGCCAGGTCAAAGAGACTCTGTGTGGGCGTCTCCATTTGCTGCTGTAAAGGTTGGAATGGTCTATTATTGAACTTGCTTTGGTTTGTTCCACCTTGATTATTGTTGAATCCTTGATGAGCCCTCTACTAATCTCTCCACCCAATGTTTGGGTGGTTCCTCCATCCCTGATTAAAAGTATTCAAATAGGGATTATTATTGGAGTTTCTGGAGAGGTTTTCCATGTAGTTCAGCTCCTCCATGGTAGTCCAGGCAGTGTCATCAATGTCTCCCTCATACGCTGCCTCTTGATAGTTGGTAGCCGAGTTTTGCACCCTACTCAAGTGCTGGGAGATCATGTTGATCTGTTGGGACATGAGCTTGTTCTGAGCCAAGATGGCGTCCAGTGTGTCCACCTCCATGACTCCTCTCTTCTGAGCCACCCCATTGGTCACAGGGTTCCTCTTAGAAGTGTACATATATTGGTTATTGGCAACCATGTCTATTAGTTCCTATGCCTCCTCATGCGTCTTCTTTATGTGGAGTGAGCCACCAGCAGAGTGGTCCAATAACATCATGGACATTTCAGAGATGCCGTCATAGAAGATCTATAACATGGTCCACTCTGAGATCATGTCAGCAGGGCATCTTTTGATCAACTGCTTGTACCTCTCCCAAGCTTCATAGATGAACTCTCCCTCTTTCTGTCTAAAAGTTTGGACTTTCACCCTAAGCTTACTCAACTTCTGAGCTGGAAAGAACTTGGTCAAAAATCCATTGACCACCTTCTCCCATGTGTCCAAGCTCTCTTTTGGCTAAGAATCCAGCCACAACCTTGATCTATCCCTTATAGCAAAAGAGAAGAGCATGAGCTTGTAAACCTTTGGGTTTACTCCATTGGTCTTGACAGTATCACAGATTTGTGAGAAATCAGATATGAACTTATTGGGGTCTTCTTGTGGGAGTCCATGAAACTGGCAATTCTATTGCACTAGAGTGACCAATTGAGGCTTAAGCTTAAAGTTATTTGTACCAATGGCAGGAATGGAGATGCTGTGCTCATAGAAGTCATATATGAGTGTAGTATAAGAGCCAAGGATTTTTCTTGCGTCTCCTCCTGCGTATGGGTTGGCTGCCATAGTTGTACCTGCAGCTTCTTTCTTTAGAGAGTCTATGAGGTTCCTTACAGCTCTGCTAGCTTAAGCTTGTTGCAAACGCCGCCTTAAGGTTCTCTCAGGTTCAGGATAAGGATCAAGAAGGGCTTTTCTATCCCTGTTCTTGCTCATAAACAAGAAAAAATAAAACAAGAAAATAAGAAAAAAGAGTCTCTATGTCAGAGTAAAGAGGGCTCCCTATGAGAAACTCTAATAAAGAAATCAAATGAGATAAAGTAAAGAAACTTCAAAAACAAAGGTGTCTTCAGTTTAAAGAATTTTCGAAAATAAAGAAAGAGAAAGAAGTTAAAGATTTTTGAAAAAGAGAAAGAAGAGGCAAATAGACACCAAACTATTTAAAATTAAAACAAGATAAAACAAGATTCAAAATTTAAGATACAATTTTTGAAAAAGTCAATTAAAGATTTTGAAATTCAAAAAAACTAGAATGAAAGAATCAAGAGAAAAAAGCAAGATAAAGTTTAAAAAGATTTTGAAATTAAAATTTGAAAGAAAGAAAGACTATACAAAACTTAAAGACAAAATAAGATAACTCAAACAATTAATTAAAAAGATTTAAAAAATAAAGATAGAAAAGCTATTGAAGATTTTCGAAAAGATTAAAGAAAAATTTTGAAATTCACAATTAAAAGAAAGAAAGACTAAAGACAAACTAAAATTTTTAAATTTTGAATTTAAAATAAAGATAAGATAACAAGATTTTAAAAGATTAAAGAAAAAAATATGATAAAGATCAAAGAAAATAAGAAAATAAAATTTAAACAACAAGATTACTGACAGGACCCCAAACTTAAAATTTTAAACCAAGATAAGAAAAAGAAGCAATATTTTCAAAAATTTTAAAAAGAAAAGACAAACACTAGAAAAACATCAAACTTGAAAATTTTGAAATCAACTAACACTGAATTCAAAAAAAAATAGAAAGAGAAACACTAAAAGACAACAAACTTAAAAAATTTGAAATCAAAAAAGAGAAAATAACAAAGAAAATTCGAACAAGAAGAAAGAAAACAAGATCAATTTTCAAAAATCAAGAAGAAAAGAAAAATTAACCAAAACTAAAGGACACCAAACATAAAATTTGAAACAAAAACTGAAAAAGAGAAAAAGATGACTAAGATGAATTTTTAAAAAAAAAATAAGAAAAGAAAACAAAGAAGGTTTGAAAATATAGTAATAAACACAGTTAAAAGAAAAGACCAGTAAAAAGTACTTGATCTAAGCAACAAGACAACCGGTAGTTGGCAATCACGAACAATCCCCGGCAACGGCGCCAAAAACTTGGTGCGCGAAAATTGAACTCGCACAACTTCACCGGCAAGTACACCGGGTGATCCAAGTAATACCTCAGGTGAGTGAAGATCGATCCCACGAGGATTGTTGGATTGAGCAAGCAATAGTAATCTTGCTGGACCAGTCGGGCAAATAGAAAAGAGTGGTTGTTTGTTGAATTCGCATAAAATAATAACAAGTAAAGCAGTAAAGAAAACGGTAATGAGAGAACAGTTAAGGTCTCGGAGATGTTTACCTTTCCGGATTAACATGTCTTACCAACTATTTTAACAATGAATGGTTCATTCTATGGAAAACTATAAGTGATTAAAACCTATCCGTTCAATGAATTAATCTCCCCCAATCCTACTCAAAATGTCACAGACAAGGTCGAATCTTCTGGATTAGAGGGTGAAGTTCAGAAAACTAGTTTAGCACCACAGAAACCTCAATTGCCCATAACTAACCGGATTATATGTCACATATCCCAATTATCCTAGATAACTTGTTGGTCTAGGAGATGTATTCTCACGTTGTAGTTTAATACTATCCGGTCAAGGACTCAAAAGAACTCGTGTAGAAAAGAGGATTATACTTCCGTTCTACCCCAGATTCATTTAGATGAAGAACTTGAATAGATCATAGAATAGAATCAGACATATATTAAAATAGAGAAAGTAATGATATTAATCCATAGAGATAAGCAGAGCTCCTAACCTTAACCAGGAGGTTTAGTTACTCATAAATTACAGAGAAAACGAAAATAATGTTTAGTGATCGAATGATTCCTCTTTAAGCCTAAGTGATCTCCTCTTTAAATTGGAGATGCTAACCCTAAAAGATGTTAATTTAAATTTAAAAGTTACAAAGGTAAGACTAGTTAAATTAAGGAGTGCTAAAATCCACTTTGGGCCCACTTTGGTATTTTGCTTCAGCCAAGGCTTGGCGTCCATTTTGGGAAGTGGGTGTTGAACACCCACTAGGGGATGAGTTTATTGCCTTTTGATCCCTGGCTAGCGTTGAACGCTAGTTTTGGGCATTCAACTTGGGAGGTTGGTCCTTCTTGGACGTTCTAGATGTGGACGTTCAACGCCAGTGTTGGCAATCATTCTGGAAAAGAAGTATAGACTATTATATATTGCTGGAAAGCTCTGAAAGTTAGCTTTCCAATGCCATTAAGACCGCATCAATTGGATCTTTATAATTCAAAATATGTTCGTTGGAGTACACTGAGATTAGGATTGACAACATCTGCTATCCTTTCTTCGTCTCTGAGAAAGACTTTTCCAATTTTGCCTGAAAATCCCCTAAAATCATAGAAAAAATACAAAAAACTCAATGTAGCATCCAAAAGATGAATTTTGCACTAAAACATACTAAAACTTAATTGAGCTTGAAAAATCAAAAGAAAAAAGAAAAAAAATAGTAAAATGCATGAGACTTGAGTTATATATTATGATTTTTTCGAGTTAATTTGATGTGGTGGCACTATCTTTAATTCTGAATATATGAATAAACAGTACATATTTGATATTGAAGTTAAGAATATTGTTTCTTGAGCTACAGGAACCTAGAGAAATGTTATGGAGTCTTTAAAAGTGAGTGAGACATTGATCCTTGAAGTAAAACAAACAGTTTTTTTTTTAAAAGGGAATAAAAGAGCAAGGTTCAAGGCTCTGAACATCAATGGTTAGGAGAGTCAAAATTGATCTAAGGCTTAAAAGAGTTATTTTCGCTAACCATATGCTTGTGGTGTGAATGCGTCAAGTAATATTTGAGACAGAGCACTAAGAGTCATGACCAAGTGCAATTACAGAGTATGCCAAAGGCTCTGAGCATCACTGTTTAGGAAAAACGAAAAGAAAAATTAGAACTAAAAGAGTCCATGAGTTAAGTGCTTGTGGTGTTGTTGTATCAAGTTAACCTTGAGAACAAAACACTTAGAGTCACGGCTAGGCTCAAGGTGTAAAGCACCAAAGGAAAAGATAAGAAAAAGTTGTGTTTAGGGATCAATCAGAGCTTCAAGAGAAAGGGAGTCCATAATATCATCTGGGTTCTAGTGATGAGAGACATCAATAATTCTAAGCTACGAAGGATAGTGAGATGCCGAACCTATTCAGAGTTAAGAGTATTATTAGCCCCATTCGGTACTTAGATATGAGCTTAAATGAGCACTCAAGTCTTGAGCATTTTTCTCTTCTTTTCTCAATCCTATATTGTTTTAGTTGCTTGAGGACAAGCAACAGTTCAAGTTTACTGTTGTGATGCGTGAGCATCTTGTACCCTTTTCCCCTTGTTTTCTACTCATTTTTAGTTAGAATTTATTAAGTTTTATTATATTTAGTGTTAAAATCCTCTTTTAATGCTACTTTAAGCTGTTTTATGATTTTTATGATTTTTGGTAAAATTCAAAGCAATTTGGCAGAGTTTTGTAACAAATGGAAAAGATTGAAAGCTACCCCTCTGGGGGCTAAATGCCTAACTGGCATTTAGTGCCAGGAAGCCCACTAAAAACGAAACGTCTCTGCCCACTGGGGGCGCTGGCATTTAGCGCCAAGGATCCGAACTCAACCTCTTTGAATTAGCATCTCTTGTTGGATTTAGCTTCTATTAGTTATCTTATATTTTAATTTTATAATTTTTATTTACATACAATATCTTTTAGTTATAGGATTTTATTATTTTATTTTAATTTCAAAACAAATTAGGTTAGATATAAAAGGGAAAAGATTCACCCTTTTTAAAACCAAAAGATATTGTTCTTAAAATAAAAGAATTACAAATATAAAATAAAAGCTAAGTCCAACTAGAGATGCTCCAAGAATAGGCCTTCAAATTTGGATCAGCTTGCCTGACGCTAAACGCCAATTGGGTGTTTAGTGCACTAGAGGGGACATAGCTCCTTGTTTCGTTCGTGTTGCTGGCGCTAAACGCCAGCTTGGCATTTAGTGTCCTAGGGGGATGCACCAACTACTTTGTTTCTGGTCAAAACTCTGCCAAATTGCTCTGAATTTCACCTAAAATTATAAAAATACTAAAACAACTCAAAGTAGCATCCAAAGATGTTTTTTGCACAAAATTAATATAAAACTTAATAAAACTTAACTGAAAATAACTAGAAAACAAAGGGAAAAAGGGTACAAGATGTGCACGCATCACAACACCAAATTTAAAATGTTGCTTGTCCTAAAGCAACTAAAACAAGATAGGACATAGAAAAGAAGGGAAAAATGCCCAAGGCTTGAGTTTTCCTTTAATCTCAGGGAAAAATGCCCAAGGCTTAAGTTTTCCTTTAAGCTCATGTCTAAGTACTGAATGGGGCTAATGACACTTTAACCCTGAATAGATTCAACATCTCACTATCCTTTGAAATTCAGAAATATTGATGTCCTTTAACACTAGAACCCAGATGGTATTATGGACTCTTTCTCTTGAAGCTCTGATTGATCCTTGAACACAACCTTTCTTATCTTTATCTTTTGGTGCTTTGAACCTTGAGCCTAGCTGTGACTCTAAGTGTTTTGTTCTCAAGCTTAACTTGATACAAGAATACCATAAGCACTTCACTTGGGAGCGCTATTGAGTTTTATTTTTTTCTTTTTATTTCTCCCAGATAGTGCTGATCAGAGCCTTTGTCGTACTCTGTAATTGTACTTGGTCTCGATTCTTAGTGCTTTGTCTCAAGGGTTACTTGACACATTCACACCACAAGCATATAGTTAAGAAAAATAGCTCATTTGAGCTTTAGATCAGTTCTGACCCTCCTAACCATTGATGCTCAAAGCCTTGGATCCAGAATGCCATACTGGCTCAGAACAAGATCTTGACCCAGTAGGTCAATATGATCTCTCAGCATTTGACTGGAATGCAAGCTACAGCTGGCAGCACTCAAGAAGCTTCTTCTGAAGTAGAAGCTTATGATTCTGACAAACCCGCTATGGAAGAGGTGAATTACATGGAAGAACCCTATGGAAATACCTACAATCCCTCATGGAGGAATCATTCTAACCTTTCATGGAAGGATCAATAGAAGCCTCAGCAAGGCTTCAACAACAGTCAAGGTGGAAGGAACCAAAACAGGTTCAACAACAGACCTCCATTTCCATCTTCTCAAGGGAATATGGAGACTCCTAAGCAAAGCCTTTCTGACTTAGTTACTATAGTCTCCAACCTCTCTAAGACCACTCATAGTTTTATAACTGAAACAAGGTCCTCCATCAGAAATTTGGAGGTACAAGTTGGTCAGCTGAGCAAGAGGATCCTTAAGACTCCTCCTGCCTAACACTCTTTCTAGTAACACTGAAGTAAACTCAAGAGAAGAGTGCAAGGCCATCACCACCGAGAATGAGGCCGAATCTGGAGAGAATGATATGGCATTGAACACCTGTGAGGAAGACCTGACTGGGCGTTCGACACCCAAACTGGCCAAGAGCTTGCACTGAACGCCAATGAGGAAGCCCTCACTAGGTGTTCAACGCTTAAAATGGGAGGAAACCTGGCATTGAACGCTAGCAAGGACAGCCCTGTTGGGTGTTCAACGCCCAACTTGGTGAAGGAACTGGCGTTGAACGCCAGTGAAGGGATACATGATGGGTGTTCAACGCCCAAAGAATCATCAGAACTAGCATTGAACACAAGTGATGGTATAGCTCCCAAATGTTCACTATCTACTAAAGTTATCCATATCCAAGAACTAAAGGAAGCCAAGGCTCATGTAGAGACCATATAGGTTCCTTTGAATGCACTCTTGCAATGCATGAGTTCTGATGAATACTCATCCTCTGATGAGGATGAGGACACTATGGAAGAGCAAGTTGCACGGTATCTAGGAGCTCTCATGATGCTGAATGCCAAGATATTTAGTACAAACCATTGGAGGAAGAACCTCCAGTGCTCACCAAAGAACTCAATGCTTTGGTTCAACAGAAGCTACCTCAGAAGCTTCCGGATCCCAAACGCTTCCTAATTCCTTGAAGACCTTTACATCCCTACAAACTTCATAATCTTAGATACTAAGGAAGATGAGGATGAATCCATCATCCTTGGTAGATCTTTCCTAGCCACTGCCAATGCTATTATTGATGTAGCTAAGGGTGAACTGATTCTACAACTAGGGGAGGATCATATCTTGTTCAAG
Organism: Arachis duranensis; assembly: GCF_000817695.3. Lineage (NCBI taxonomy): Eukaryota > Viridiplantae > Streptophyta > Magnoliopsida > Fabales > Fabaceae > Arachis > Arachis duranensis. Next base: position 46,815,531 of record NC_029780.3, read on the forward strand.
ATGCCTCACCCCAACTCTCCCTCTAAGAAAAGAGAGATAACTATGCAACACTTAGTGCTCCAACCATCTCTTTTAGTGCAGAGCTTTACTAAACCCCTAAACATCAATTCTAAGTTTGGTGTTGGGCAGCCATTAACAAGCACTGAGAACAAAGGTACTAAGAAGAAAGTACCTAAAGGCTGGAGGGACAAGAAAGTCCCCACTGAAGGCCTCTCACGTGGCATGAGAGTTGTCTTCACCAAGAAGCCAGTCATACCACAGACAGTGAGTCGTGTCCTGTCTTTAGAGCATGTGGAGCTCATTCATGAGAAGACAGGTAGAAAGTTCACTGTAAGGGGCAAAATTTTGAGTCCATATCCATCTCCGTAAGGAGCTAACCGTCAAGCTAATCATGTTAAAGAAGCACTTGTTGGGAGGCAACCCAACCCTAATTAGTTATTTTTATTTCTTTTAAATCATTAAGTTTGTTTTCTTTAAGTTATTTCTTTAGGTTCATGATCATGTGCAGCAGTCAGAACAGAGACAGAAAGGTTCAGCAATGAAAATAGAACACTCTGGATGGAGTGTCCTACTGGCATTGAATGCCAGCCACGGAGCACTGGCTGGGCGTTCAACGCCCAATTTGGAAGTCTTGCTGGCATTAAACACCAGCTAGGGAGCACTGGCTGGGCGTTCAACGCTCCAACTGGCAGACTTACTGGTTTTGAATGCCAACCAAGGAGCAGTGGTTGGGCATTAAACGCCCATAATGGCAGCATTATTGGCGTTGAATGCCAGCCATAGTCAAGTGTTGGGTGTTTAACACTCATGAAGATGGCAGGGAATCTGAATTTCCTAGCTTCTCAGGACCAGTGGGTCCTACAGCATCTTTACCTACCCCACTTCTTCACTATTCTTTTTCACACTTCCCCATACACTCTTCCCTATAAACCCTAGCCCAATCACTTCTATATTACTTCCCTAAAACCATCATAACTACCACCAACCCCTACCCACTTTAAAATCAAATTTCCCTCCCATTTACCCCACCCATGACCGAACCCAACCCTAGCCCCTCCTATAAATACCCCTCCTACTAGCCCTTCATACACACAACTTTCATACACATCAAAGCCCCCTTGGCCGAATTGCTTTTTTCCTCATTCTTCTTCTATTTTCTTCTTCTTCTACTCTATTATTCTCTTTTATTTATTTTTGCTCGAGGATGGGCAAAGCTCTTAATATTAGTATGGGAAAAGCATTGCTTTTTACTTTCATTACGAGTTATGGCACCCAAGGTTGGAGAATGCCCTAGAACAAGGAAAGGAAAGGCCATAGCCGCCACCTCCGATTCTTGGGAGATGGAGAGATTTATCACCAAAGCCCACCAAGACCACTTCTATGAAGTAGTGGCAGAGAAGAAGGTGATCTCTGAGGCCCCTTTTAGGCTTGAAAGGAATGAGTATCTGAAAATTCGAAGAGAGATCCGGAGTAGAGGTTGGGAAGTCCTAACCAATCTCATCCAAGAGGTTGGGATCTTAATGGTGTGAGAGTTATTTGCTAATACATAGGTCACGAAAAACCATGACATTAGTGAGAATCCAAATCCCAATTGGAGCACCATGGTCCGAGGGAGAATCTTAGATTTTAGCCTGGAAAGTGTGAGGTTGGCGTTCAACTTGCCTTTGATGCAAGGAGACCCACATCCTTATACTAGGAGAGTTAACCATGATCAGAGGCTGGATCAAGTACTCTCAGAAATCTATGTGGAAAGAGCACAGTAGAAAGGGGATTCTCAAGGCAATCCTATCCAACTGAGAAGGCTTGACCTCAAGCCCATAGCTAGAGGATGGTTGGAGTTTATCCAACGCTCTATCATCCCTACTAGCAACCGGTTCGAAATGACCATAGACCTAGCTATTTAGCCTGGAAAGTGTGAGGTTGGCATTCAACTTTCCTTTGATGCAAGGAGACCCACATCCTTATACTAGAATAGTTAACCATGATTAGAGGCTGGATCAAGTGCTCTCAGACATCTATGTGGAAGGAGCACAGTGGAAAAGGGATTCTCAAGGCAAGCCTATCCAACTGAGAAGGCCTGACCTCAAGCCCATAGCTAGAGGATGGTTGGAGTTTATCCAACGCTCTATCATCCCTACTAGCAACCGGTCCGAAATGACCATAGACCGAGCTATCATGATCCATTATTGCATCATGCTCGGAGAGGAGGTGGAAGTACATGAGGTGATACCTCAAGAGTTGAACAAGTGGCAGGCAAGCCCTCCACCAAGGCAAGGTTAGCTTTCCCTCGTCTTATATGTCACCTATGCAATTCAGCTGGGATTGTCATAGAAGGCGAAATTCTTATTGAGGAGGACAAGCCCATCACTAAAAGTAGGATGGAGCATACTAGAGAGCTAGCACATGAACCACAACAAGAGCATCTGGAGCTGCCTCAACATGAGATCCCTGAGATGCCTCAAGGAATATATTTTCCTCCTCAAAACTATTGGGATCAATGGCATACTTCTCTTCAAGAACTAAGCACTAACATGGATCAGTTGAGGATGGAACATCAGGATCATTCCACCACCCTCCATCAAATAAGAGAAGATTAAAGAGCCATAAAGGAAGAACAAAGAGTTATGAGGGAGGAACAACAGAGACAAGGGCGTGGCATTGAAGATATCAAGCGCACCATTGGGTTCTCCAGAGGAAGTGGCAGTCATCGTCACTAAGATGATCCCGTTCCCTTAATCACCTTGCTTTTATTTTTCGATTTTCTGTTATGTTTTATTGTCTGTTCTCTTGTTCTTGTTGCATAATCATCTATATCTTAAAGTTATAAAATATTCCATATATCTCTCACCCTACTCAAAAGAAAATTTTATTTGAAAAGAATTGAGATATACAAGAATTTTGAGTTTTATAATAAGAAAAGTCAATTATTTTGATGTGGTGGCATTGCTTTTATTTTCTGAATGTATGAATAAATAGTGCATATTTGAAGTTGGAATTAAGAATGTTGGTTCTTAAAAGAATGATGATAAAAGTGAAATATTATTGGTAATCTGAAAAATCTCAAAAATTGATTCTTAAAGAAAGAAAAAGTAGCAAAAAAAGCATGTTGCAAAAAAAGAAAAAAAATGTATACATGCATGCGAAAAAATGCCAATAATCCTTTAAACCAAAAGGCAAGGGAAAAGGGATCCAAGGCTTTGAGCATCAATGGTTAGGAGGGCCTAAAAGAAAGAACAAGTTCTTGGCCTAAGCGGGGTTCCTAGAGATCTGGGAAAAGATTTTGGGGAGGGGTTGGAAAGTTCTGACCAACCGCGTGACTAACGTGGGCATGCTTATGGTCAAGGATTTCTACGCCAATGCTTGGGTGAACTACAAGCATGCTGCTAGCGTTAATCTGGATCCGAAGAACTTGCATAGCATGGTCCGAGGGGCGATTATGGAGTTCAGTCCAGAGATGGTGAGGGAGATATTTCACCTGCCACCATCCTGAGATGACCCTCAATTTTACACGCAGAGGATCAACACTGATCAGAGGCTGGACCGTGTCTTTGCTGGTATTTGCCTCCCCGGAGCACAGTAGAGGAGGGATGCCAGAGGATAGCCATACCAGCTGGGCAAGCACAACTGGTGCACGAAATTGTGATCATCAATGGCGCCATCAACATGGTACGCACAATTGTAATCTCAACTCTTTATCACAACTTCGCACAACTAACCAGCAAGTGTACTGGGTCGTCCAAGTAATAAACCTTACGCGAGTAAGGGTCAATCCCACAGAGATTGTTGGTATGAAGCAAGCTATGGTTATCTTGTAACTCTTAGTCAGGCAAACTCAAATGGTTATGGATGATGAATAAAACATAAAGATAAAGATAGAGATACTTATGTAATTCATTGGTGAGAATTTCAGATAAGCGTATGGAGATGCTTTGTCCCTTCCGTCTCTCTGCTTTCCTACTGTCTTCATCCAATCCTTCTTACTCCTTTCCATGGCAAGCTGTATGTAGGGTTTCACCATTGTCAGTGGCTACCTCCTATCCTCTCAGTGAAAATGTTCAATGCACCCTGTCACGGCACGGCTATTCAGCTTTCGGTTCTCGATCATGTCGGAATAGAATCCAGTGATTCTTTTGCGTCTGTCACTAACGCCCCACAATCGCGAGTTTGAAGC
>NC_029780.3:46819711-46820225 GCF_000817695.3 Arachis duranensis
CTATCCGTTTATTATTTCTATTTTCTTATTTTTATTTTCTAAACCCATAAACTATTTTAATCTGCCTAACTGAGATTTACAAGGTGACCATAGCTTGCTTCATACCAACAATCTCTGTGGGATCGACCCTTACTCACGTAAGGTATTACTTGGATGACCCAGTACACTTGCTGGTTAAGTTGAACGGAGTTGTGGAAAGAAAAAGCTTCTCTAACAATGCCTGGAACTCTTGTATCACAATTTCGTCCACCAATCATCACATTCATCATGTTGAAGTGCAGCGAATATCTTAGAATAAGAATAAGCTGAATTGAATAGAAAATAGTAGCAATTGCATTAATACTCGAGGTACAGCAGAGCTCCACACCTTAATCTATGGTGTGTAGAAACTCCACCGTTGAAAATACATAAGAACAAGGTCTAGGCATGGCTCAGAGGCCAGCCCCCAAACGTGATCAAAAGATCTAAAATGATCCAAAGATGAAAATACAATAGTAAAAGGTCCTATTTGTAG
>NC_029780.3:46820294-46820683 GCF_000817695.3 Arachis duranensis
TTGATGCATAAATCCACTTCCGGGGCCCACTTGGTGTATGCTTGGGCTGAGCTTGATCATTCCACGAGCTAAGGCATTTCTTGGCGTCAAACTTCAGGTTATGACGTGTTTTGGGCGTTTGACTCCGGATCATGACGTTTTTCTGGCGTTTAACTCCAGACAGCAGTGTGTACTTGGCGTTCAACGCCAAGTTATGTCGTCAATCTCCGAATAAGGTATGGACTAATATATATTGCTGGAAAGCCCAGGATGTCTACTTTCCAACGCCGTTGAGAGCACGCCAATTGGGCGTCTGTAGCTCCAGAAAGTCCACTTCGAGTGCAGGGAGGTCAGAATCCAACAGCATCTGCAGTCCTTTTCAGCCTCTGAATCAGATTTTTGCTCAAGTC
>NC_029780.3:46820745-46821156 GCF_000817695.3 Arachis duranensis
AATCCCTCAATTTCAGTCAGAATTTACCTGAAATCACAGAAAAACACACAAACTCATAGTAAAGTCCAGAAATGTGAATTTATCATAAAAACTAGTGAAAACATCCCTAAAAGTAGCTTAAACTTACTAAAAACTATATAAAAACAATGCCAAAAAGCGTATAAATTATCCGCTCATCACAACACCAAACTTAAATTGTTGCTTGTCCCCAAGCAACTGAAAGTCAAATAAGATAAAAAGAAGAGAATATGCAATGAACTCCAAAAACATCTGTGAAGATCAGTATTAATTAGATGAGCGGGGCTTTAGCTTTTTGCCTCTGAATAGTTTTGGCATCTCACTCTATCCTTTGAAATTCAGAATGATTGGCTTCTTTAGGAACTCAGAATCCAGATAGTGTTATTGATTCTC
>NC_029780.3:46821291-46821597 GCF_000817695.3 Arachis duranensis
AACATGCCACAGACACATAACTGGGTGAACCTTTTCAGATTGTGACTCAGCTTTGCTAGAGTCCCCAATTAGAGGTGTCCAGGGTTCTTAAGCACACTCTTTTTGCCATGGATCACAACTTTATTTCTTTCTTTTTCTCTTTTTTTTTCCGTTTTCTTTTCTACTTTTTTTGTATTCACTGCTTTTTCTTGCTTCAAGAATCATTTTTATGATTTTTCAGATCCTCAGTAACATGTCTCCTTTTTCATCATTCTTTCATGAGCCAACCATTCATGAACAACAAATTCAAAAGACATATGCACTGTT
>NC_029780.3:46822098-46822977 GCF_000817695.3 Arachis duranensis
TTTTGAGTTTAAAAGGGACCTCGGGGATCACCTTCTTCAAGGCCACAACTTCATAGAAGTGGTCTTGATGCACCCTTGAGATGAATCTCTCCATCTCCCATGACTCGGAGGTGGAAGCTTTTGCATTCCCTTTCCTCTTTCTAGAGGTTTCTCCGGCCTTGGATGCCATAAATGGTTATGGAAAAACAAAAAGCAATGCTTTTACCACACCAAACTTAAAAGGTTTGCTCGTCCTCGAGCAAAAGAAGACAGAAGAGAGTAGAAGAAGAAGAAATAGAGGAGATGGAGATGGCTTTGTGGTTCGGCCAAAGGGGGAGAAGTAGTGTTTAGGTTGTGTGAAAATGAAGGAGTGAAGATGGGTTTATATACGAGTGGAGAGAGGGGTAGGGTTCGGTTATGGAGGGGTGGGTTTGGGAGGGAAAGTGGTTTGAATTTGAATCGTGAGGTAGGTGGGGTTTTATGAAGGATGGATGAGTGGTGAAGAGAAAGATGGGATTTGATAGGTGAGGGGTTTTTGGGGAAGAGTGGTTGAGGTGATTGGTGAATGGGTGAAGAAGAAGAGAGAGGGTGGTGGGGTAGGTGGGGATCTTGTGGGGTCCACAGATCCTGAGGTGTCAAGGAAAATTCATCCCTGCACCAAGTGGCGAGCAAAAATGCCCTTTGTGCAAATTCTGGCGTTAAACACCGGGCTGGTGCCCATTTCTGGCGTTTAACGCCAACTTCTTGCCCTTTCCTGGCGTTTAACGCCAGTCTGGCGCCCCTTTCTGGCATTAAACGCCCAGAATGGTGCCAGACTGGGCGTTAAACGCCCATCTGCTAACCTTACTGGCGTTTAAACGCCAGCAAGGTCTTCCTCCAGGGTGTGCTGTTTTTCTTTCT
>NC_029780.3:46823077-46823327 GCF_000817695.3 Arachis duranensis
TTTTGTGACTTCTCATGATCATCAACCTACAGAAAACATAAAATAACAAAGGAAAATAGATAAAATTTAACATTGGGTTGCCTCCCAACAAGCGCTTCTTTAATGTCAGTAGCTTGACAGTAGGCTCTCATGGAGCCTCACATATGCTCAGAGCAATGTTGGAACCTCCCAACACAAAACTTAGAGTTTGAATGTGGGGGTTCAACACCAAACTTAGAAGTTGGTTGTGGCCTCCCAACACCAAACTTAG
>NC_029780.3:46823368-46824331 GCF_000817695.3 Arachis duranensis
GACTGTGGGGGCTCTGTTTGACTCTGTTTTGAGAGAAGCTCTTCATGCTTCCTCTCCATGGTGACAGAGGGATATCCTTGAGCCTTAAACACAAAGGATTCTTCATTCACTTGAGTGATAAATTCTCCTTTGTCCACATCAATCACAGCCTTTGCTGTGGCTAGGAAGGGTCTACCAAGGATGATGGATTCATCCATGTACTTCCCAGTCTCTAGGACTATGAAGTCAGCAGGGATGTAATGGTCTTCAACTTGTACCAGAACATCCTCTACAAGTCCATAAGCTTGTTTTCTTGAATTGTCTGCCATCTCTAGTGAGATTTTTGCAGCTTGCACCTCAAAGATCCTAGCTTCTCCATTACAGAGAGAGGCATGAGGTTTATGCTTGACCCTAGGTCACACAGAGCCTTCTTAAAGGTCATGGTGCCTATGACACAAGGTATTGAGAACTTCCCAGGATCTTGTCTCTTTTGAGGTAATTTCTGCCTAGACAAGTCATCCAGTTCCTTGGTGAGCAAAGGGGGTTCATCCTCCCAAGTCTCATTACCAAATAACTTGTTATTTAGCTTCATGATTGCTCCAAGGTATTTAGCAACTTGCTCTTCAGTGACATACTCATCCTCTTCAGAGGAAGAATACTCATCAGAGTTCATGAATGGCAGAAGTAAATCCAATGGAATCTCTATGGTCTCAGTGTGAGCCTCAGATTCCCATTGTTCCTCATTAGGGAACTCATTGGAGGCTAGTGAACGTCCATTGAGGTCTTCCTCAGTGGTGTTCACTGCCTCTCCCTCCTCTCCAAATTCGGCCATGTTGATGGCCTTGCACTCTCCTTTTGGATTTTCTTCTGTATTGCTTGGAAGAGTACTAGGAGGGAGTTCGGTAATTTTCTTGCTCAGCTGTCCCACTTGTGCCTCCAAATTCCTAATGGAGGACCTTGTTTCAGTCATGAAACTTTGAGTGG
>NC_029780.3:46825872-46826788 GCF_000817695.3 Arachis duranensis
AAATGACTTGGCTAACAAGAAAAGATATGATTCAAACATTAAACCTTTCTCAACAGAAAAGGCAACATACTTGAATTGTTGAATCAAATCATTAATTGATAGCAAGTATTTTTGAAAATGGAAAGAAATTGATGTTGAAAACATATGATTGAAAAGATATGATTTAAAAAAAGATTTGATTTTGAAAAATTTTGAAAACTTGAAAAAAATTTGAATTGAAAACAGAATCTTCCCTCTTATGCCATCCTGGCGTTAAACGCCAGAATGGTGCACATTCTGGCGTTTAACGCCCAAAGCACTACCCTTTTGGGCGTTAAACGCCCAGCCAGGCACCCTGGCTGGCGTTTAAACACCAGTTTTCCTTCCTCACTGGGCGTTTTGAGCGTCCAGCTTTTTCTGTGTAATTCCTCTGCTATATGTTCTGAATTTTCAATTCTCTGTATTATTGGCTTGAAAAGACACAAGTTAAAAATTTTTTAGATTTTTAACAATGAGGACTAATTAAAATGCAACTAAAATCAAATAAGCAATGCATGCAGGACACCAAACTTAGAAGTTTGTATAGTACTGACACTAACAAAATACTCAAGACAAGAGAATTTAAAGATCAAAACAGGGAAATCATGAAGAACAACTTGACGAATAATGAAGACACATGCATGAATTCGAAAAATGCAAGAAGAATAGAAACATGCAATTGACACCAAACTTAAAATGAGACACTAGATTCAAACACGAAACATAGAAATATTTTTGGTTTTTATGATTTTGTAATTTTTTTGTGGTTTTTTTCGAAAATTAAGTGGAAAAGAAAATAAAGATATCAAAATTCTTAATGAGAATTCCAGGAATCATGCAATGTTAGTCTAAAGCTTCAGTCTAAAGAAATTAGACATGGCTAAACAAGCTTCAGCAG
>NC_029780.3:46827811-46871345 GCF_000817695.3 Arachis duranensis
TGAGCATTGAAGCTTTCATGTGTAGAGACTTTTCTTGGAGTTAAACGCCAGCTTTTGTGCCAGTTTGGGCGTTTAACTCCCATTCTTGTGCCAGTTCCGGCGTTTAACTCCGGGCAGTTTTGAGCTGATTTGGAACGCCGGTTTGGGCCATCAAATCTCGGGCAAAGTATGGACTATAATATATTGCTGGAAAGCCCAGGATGTCTACTTTCCAACGCCGTTGAGAGCGCGCCAATTGGGCTTCTGTAGCTCCATAAAATCCACTTCGAGTGCAGGGAGGTCAGAATCCAACAACATTTGCAGTCCTTTTCAGCCTCTGAATCAGATTTTTGCTCAAGTCCCTCAATTTCAGCCAGAAAATACCTGAAATCACAGAAAAATACACAAACTCATAGTAAAGTCTAGAAAAGTGAAGTTTAACTTAAAACTAATAAAAATATACTAATAACTAACTAAAACATACTAAAAACATACTAAAAACAATGCCAAAAAGCGTATAAATTATCCGCTCATCAACAACCTAAGGCCAGTTGCTTGAGGTTGGTTGGAGTTTATTCAGTGCTCCATCATCCCTACGAGTAATAGATCTGAGGTTACAGTGGACCGAGCAATGATGATTCATTGCATCATGCTCGGTAATGAGGTGGAGGTACACTGTGTGATCCCTCAAGAGCTGTACCGCATAGCCAAGAAGGTCTTCACCTCTGTGAGATTGGCCTTTCCTCACCTCTTCTTTCACCCGTGTGCTGAGGCCCGAGTCCGCATTGATGGCGATACCCCTATTGACATTGACCGATGCTGTGCGAAATTTGAACTTGCACAACTTTACCGGCAAGTGCGCCGGGTCGTCCAAGTAATACCTCAGGTGAGTGAGGGTCGATCCCACGAGGATTGTTGGATTTAGTAAGTAATAGTTATCTTGAAGGACTTAGTCAGGAAAATAGAAAAGAGTTGTTGTTTGTTGAATTTGCAAAAAATAATAATAAGTAAAGCAGTAAAGAAAACAACAATGAGAGAACAGTTAAGGTCTCAGAGATGTTTATCTTTCTGGATTAAAATGTCTTACCAACTATTTTACAATAAATGATTCACTCTATGGGAAATTGTAAGTGATTAAAACCCTCCGTTCAGTGAATTAATCTCCCCCACTCCTACTCAAAATGCCACAGACAAGGTCGAATCTTCCAGATCCGAGGGTGAAGTTCAGAAAACTAGTTTAACACCACAGAAGCCTCAATTACCCATAACTAACCAGATTATATGCCACATATTCCAATTAGCCCAGATAACTTTTTGGTCTACGAGATGTATTCTCAAGCTGTAGTTCATTACTATTCTATCAAAGACTCGTAAGAACTCATGTAGAAAAGAGGGTCAGACTTCCGTTCCACAACCAGATTCATTTAGATGAAAAATGAAAATACATCATAGAATAGAATCAAAGATATATTAATCCATGGAGATAAGCAGAGCTCCTAACCTTAACCAGGAGGTTTAGTTACTCATACTTTATAGAGAAAACAAAAATAATGTTTAGTGATCGAATGATTCCTCTTTAATCCTAAGTGATCTCCTCTTTAAATAGGAGATGCTAACCCTAAAAGATGTTAATTTAAATTTAAAAGTTACAAAGGTAAGACTAGGTAAACTAAGGATCGCTAAAATCCACTTTGGTGTTTGCTTCAGTCAAGGCTTGGCATCCAACTTGGGAAGTGGGCATTGAATGCCCACTAAGGATCGAATGATTCCAACTTGGCGTTCAACTTGGGAGGTTGGTCCTTCTTGGGCATTGAACTCCAGATGTGGACGTTCAACGCCAGTGTTGGCAATCCTTCTGGAAGAGAAGTATAGACTATTATATATTGCTGAAAACTTCTGGAAGTTAGCTTTCCAACACCATTGTGATCGCATCAATTGGACCTTTGTAGCTCAAAATATACTTGTTCGAGTCCACTGAGGTTAGGATTGACAACATATGCTATCCTTTCTTCGTCTCTCAGCAAGACTTTGCCAATTTCGCCCAAAAATCCCCAAAAATTATAGAAAAAACACAAAAACTGAAGGTAGCATCCAAAAGATGAATTTTTCACTAAAACGTACTAAAAATTAATAAAAGATAACTAAAAACAACTAGAAAATGAGGTGAAAATGGTATAAGATATTCACTTATCACAACACCAAACTTAAACTGTTGCTTGTCCTCAAGCAACCAAAAACAAGATAGGACTAACAAGAAGAGAAAAATACATTAGGTTTTAGAGTTGTCAACGAAGCCCAGTTCCAATTATTGAATGGGGCTATTAACACTTTATTTCTGAACAGCTTTGGCATCTCACTTTCCTTTGAAGCTCAGAAATATTGGCATCCCTTGGAACTAGAATCCGGATGATATTATTGATTCTCTTCTTTTGGTTTTTCTTGATTCTTGAACACAGCTTTTTCTTTTGGTTCTTTGCACCTTTGAGCCTAGCCATGACTCTAAACGTTTTGTTTTCAAGTATTACCACATGATACATAAACGTCACAAGCACTTAACTCGGGGAACCCTTTGGATTCGAATTTAGCTTTTTTTTAAATTCTTAGACAGTGGTGCTCAGAGTTCTTAAGCGTACTCTTTATTACATTAAATCATAACTTTAAATGCTTAGTCTTAAGGTTTTCTTGACACCTTCACACCACAAGCATATAGTTAGTGTTAGCAACTCATTTGAGCTTTTTAGGCCAATTTTGACCCTTCTAACCATTGATGCTCAAAGCCTTAGATCTTTTTCTTGATTTTATTTTTCATTTTCTTTTTATTTTTATTTTTTTTTTTGTTTCGATATTTCTTTTGCTTCAAGAATCAATCTTTTTTATTTTTCAGAGAATCAATAATACTTCTCTAAATTCACGGTTCTTCAAGAGCCAATATGCTTAACGTCAATATCAAATATGCACAGTTAATTCATACATTCAGAAAATAAAGATAAGGCCACCACATCAAAGCAATTGGAATAACTCATGCTATAACTCGAAACCTTGTGTAATTCACCACTTATCTTTTCAATAAATTTTTCTTTTAAGCTTGATAAGGGATACATAAGACATCTTAAACCGACACAAAGAAAAGAAAATAAAAAGAACAGAATACTGAATGTGATCATGCACTAGAAAAGAAAATAGACAATAAGATAAAGTACAATGAAAAAAGAAATAAAATAAGCAAAGAGATAATGAAACTAAACCACCACAGTAATGGCGGCTATTGCTCCCTCCGGGGAATCCTTTGGAGCATTTGGCTCCTCAATGTCTCATCCCTGTCTCAGCTGTTCCTCCCTCATGATCCTATGATCCTCCCTTATCTGATAGAGGCTGACATAATGATCTTGATGCTCTATCTTCAACTGATCCACAGATGAAGTTAGCTCTCCTAGAGATGTAGTCAATTGGTCCTAATAGTCTTGGGAAGGAAAGTAAATTTCCAGAGGCATCTCTGGGATCTCAGGTGGAGGTGGCTGAATAGGCTCATACTGTGGTCCGTGTGCAGGCTCCCTGACATGCTTCATCATCTTTTTTGTGACAGGTTTATCCATCTCAATGAGGGTATCTCCTCCTATGCAAATTCCAGTTAAATTTCATAGACAATAAATAAGGTGAGGGAACACTAGCTTTGCTTGGGTGGAGGCCTTCTCAGCTACCTTGTAGATCTCTTGAGGAATCACCTCGTGCACCTCCACCTCATTCCCGAGCATGATACAATGAATCATCACTAGCCTCTCTATTGTAACCTCAAATCGGTTACTTGTGGGGATGATAGAGTGTTGGATAAGCTCCAACCATCCTCTTACCACAGGCTTCAGGTCAAGCCTACTCAGTTGGTAGGCTTTTCCTTGTTCATCCCTCCTCCATTGAGCACCATCCACATAGATATCTGCAAGCACTTACTCTAGCCTTTGGTCAGAGTTGACCCTTCATGTGTAAGAGTGTGGGTCACCTTGCATCCTTGACAATTGTAGTACCAATCTCACACTTTTGGGGCGAAAATGTACAATTTTCTCTCTGACCATGGTGCACTAGTTTTTAGGTACCGGGTTCATACTAGTGTCGTGCTTCTTGGTGACCCAGGCATTGGCAAAGAACTCTTGCACCATTAATGTTCCAACTGCTGAAATGGGATTGGCCAGAATTTCCCAATCTATTCTCCAAATTTTTTGTTGGATCTCTGGATACTCATCTTCCTTGGGCCTCAAGGGGACCTCGAGAATCACCTTTTTATACCTTACCACATCATAGAGATTTTCCAATTTATGGTTCCATGGAGATTAGGACTAGAAAGCAAAAGTGGAGCTTTCTAACACCAAACTTCGTCCTCGAGCAAATAGTAACAGAAGAATAAAGAAAAAGATAGAGGGGAGAGAGTATAGAGGCTTCGACCTTGTGGGGATGAAGATGGAAAAAGGGAAGTGTATGAAGGCTTTGGTGAAAGAGGGGAAGAGTATGGAATTTGTGTGTTTGAAGGATGGAATGAGGGGGTATTTATAGTGGGTGGAGGGGTTATGGTTCGGTCATATGGGACGGAAAGACGTGGATCGGGGAAGTTTGAATTTGAAGTGGGTGGGGTTGATGGGAAAAGGAATTGATAGGATTTGAGATTTTGTATTGATGAGTGTGTATTAGGAAGAGGAAAAGTAGGGGTGTGAAAATCAAGGATGAAAAAGTAGGAGAGAAAAAGAAATCAGTGAATGAAAGGTGGGGTAGGTGGAGATTCTGTGGGACCTACAAACTTATGAAACTTCAAATTCGAATAGTCCTGCCCCCCTGGGCGTTCAACGCCAGGTTTGGGCGTTCAACGCCAGAGATGGACACCTTTTTTTTTGAGTTGGTGGGGTGTTCAATGCCAGGTTTTGGCATTTAACGCCCAATGGGGACCAAGAAAATGGTCCAGAGCTGCTCCTTAATGGGTGTTGAACTCCCAGCTCTCCTTCCCTTTCTGGCACTGAGTGCCAGTCTTGGCGTTCAACGCAAGTAAGGGGTACCTCTAAGGTGTTCTATTTTCACCCCTAAGCATTTCTGCTAATCTTCTAAGTGCTACAAATGATCACAAACGTTAAAAGGCAAGAGAAAACTATAGAAATCAATAGAAAATAATATAATATGAAAGCAAACTAAAATGACCAAAAAGAAGGAAAATAGAAATACTATACATATGGTTGGATTGTCTCCCTACAAGCGCTTCTTTACCGTCATTAGCTTGACGGACAGCTCTGTTACGGAGGTTGATAGGGGCTTAGATCTTCGCTCCTCATGGTGAACCTTCTTCCTGTGCTCTGATGGATTAATTCAACGTGCTCTAGAGATACAATCTTGATCACAATATGTGGAATGAAGAGCGGATATTTTATACGCTTTTTAGCATCATTTTCATATAATTTTAATTAATATTTTGTTTAGTTTTTATTAAGTTTTTATAGGTTTTAGTGTTAAATTCACATTTTTGGATTCTACTTTGAGTTTTTGTGTTTTTGTGCAATTTCAGGTATTTTCTGGCTGAAATTGAGGAGCTGGAGCAAAAGTCTCATCCAGAGATAGAGAAAGCACTGCAGATGTTTTCCAGATCTGACCTTCTTACACTCAGAAGAGCTTTTCTGGAGCTAAAAAAGTCCAAATGGAGCATTCTTAACGGCTACGGAAATCTGATTTTTAGAGCTTTCCAGCAATGTGTAATAGTCTATACTTTACTTCGGATTAGAAGGCCCAAAACTGGCGTCTAACGCTAGCTTCCTGCCCCTTCTAGGCGTCCAGCGCCCATAGAGTAGAGCCCAGCATCCATACACCCAGAGAGGACCCCCTAGCCAGCGTTTCATGCCCTAAAGACCTCATAACATGTGGATCTCATCAATGCTCAACCCAAACAGTCATCAAGTGGGCTCCAGAAGTGGATTTTAGTACTAAATAGACTGTTTTACCCTTACTAGTCATTAGTTTAATATTTAAGGGATAAGATGTATTTTATTGGTACATTACCTTCGTCCATCATTCAGCATATTTTCATTTACTTTGTATTTTCTTTTAGTATGAGTTTCTAAACCTCCTAGGTTGAGGGGAGGAGCCCTGCTGAGTCCTATGAATTAATAAAAGTATTACTGTTTCTCTTCGATCCATGTTTGATTTAATTCTATGACATGTTTTCGTTCTTCAACTTGGTGAATAGGATGATCAATGACAATCAGCTCTGTTCATCATACTAAGACAAACGTGCCTGATAAACACCCGCGTCTACTTGGGTTCGTGTGAATACGTGGCTGGAAAGCGTGAACCAACAGCTATGTTTATACATCTCTCAAATGGCTAATCGACGACTTTGTTGGGGACTTCTCAAAACACCAGTTCAGCCAATTTTCGAGGAAATTAGGGCCTCTGTGGTATAGGCTAGAATCCAAAGAAGCAGCATTCTCTGATCCAGAAGATTTGACCTTGTCTGTGGCATTTTGAGTAGGATTGCCAAGAGAATGACTTGCTAGAGCTTCACCTTCTGTCAGATTGGATGACCACGGGCAATGGCGTTTGATCTTGAACAGAGAAGATCAATGACCATGGGCAATGGCGTTGATCACATACAACCTGCCATTGAAGAAATCACTCACAAGCAAAGAAGAGAGTAATATCAGAGTTAACTCAGAACGGCAAAGCAACTCCAATCCTCAACTATATTCTTATTACTAATTTTAATATATATATATATCTCGCTCAGGTATTACTTGGACGACACAATACACTTGCTGGTACAGCTGTACGAAAGTGTGGGGATTCGTGCATCATGGAACGACTAGACTTCTAGTGAAGATAACTCGCATGCCAGGTGAGAAGTCTTCAGTTGGGATTTTCTTGTTCCTCTAGCCCTTGGGTACCTTTTTCTTGGTGCCTCTTTTATCTAAGAGAGAGTGAGGGTTGGGAATCTTGAACAGGATATGATCTTCCCAAACCCTCAGAATCATCTCTCCCTTTTCCACATCAATCAAAGCCTTTGGAATAGCTAGGAAAGGCCTTCCAAGGATGATGGAGTTGTCCTTGTCCTCTCTAGTGTCAAGTATCATAAAGTCCGCAGGGAGGTAAAGGTCTTCAACCTTTACAAGAACGTTTTCCACCATGCCATATGCCAGTTTCAGGGACTTATCTACCATCTCTAGTGAGATCCTGGTGGAATGCACCCCTTGGTTGCCCAGCTTCTTCATTACAAAGAGAGGCTTAAGATTAGTGTTGGAGCCAATGTCACACAATGCCTTCTCAAATGTGATGGTCCATATAGTACAGGGAATAAGGAAGCTTCCGGGATCTGGCATCTTTGGAGGCACCTTCTTTTGGACTAAGGTACTACATTTCTTAGTCAGTATCACAGTCTCATCTCCTTTCAGAGCCATCTTGTCAGAGATAGCAGTTTTCAGATAGGCCATATGGGGGGATTTCTTCTCCAACACCTCTGCAAAAGTGATATTGACTTGCAGCTTCCTGAGAACTGCCAAAAGTTGAGCAAGTTGCTCATCCTCAAGCTCCTCTTGTATGTTTGGAGCGGGTTATGCTTCAGGCTCTTCCATCTTCATGGGAGCGTGCATGGTGATACTCTCAGTCTCCTCCTGAGCCTTGATCTTCTTTAGTTCCTCAGTAGCAAGCTCCTCCTTTGGTTCGGTTTCAGCTTCCATTGTGAGGACCTTGCACTCTTCCTTTAGGTTCACCTCAGTGTTACTTGGAAAAGTGTTGGAGGGAGTCTCTGGTATCCTCTTGCTCAGCTGACCTACTTATATCTTCAAATTCTGAATGGATAACCTAGATTCTATACCATAAATCTGTGAGTGGTCTTGGAGAGGTTAGAGACTATAGTAGCCAGGTCAGAGAGACTCTGTGTGGGCATCTCTATTTGCTGCTGTAAAGGTTGGAATGGTCTATTATTGAACTTGCTTTGGTTTGTTCCACCTTGATTATTGTTGAATCCTTGATGAGCCCTCTACTAATCTCTCCACCCAATGTTTGGGTGGTTCCTCCATCCCTGATTAAAAGTATTCAAATAGGGATTATTATTGGAGTTTCTGGAGAGGTTTTCCATGTAGTTCAGCTCCTCCAAGGTAGTCCAGGCAGTGTCATCAATGTCTCCTTCATACGCTGCCTCTTGATAGTTGGTAGCCGAGTTTTGCACCCTACTCAAGTGCTGGGAGATCATGTTGATCTGTTGGGACATGAGCTTGTTCTGAGACAAGATGGCGTCCAGTGTGTCCACCTCCATGACTCTTCTTTTCTGAGCCACCCCATTGGTCACAGGGTTCCTCTTAGAAGTGTACATATATTGGTTATTGGCAACCATGTCTATTAGTTCCTGTGCCTCCTCATGCGTCTTCTTTATATGGAGTGAGCCACCAGCAGAGTGGTCTAATGACATCTTAGACATTTCAGAGAAGCCGTCATAGAAGATCTTTAAGTTGGTCCACTCTGAGATCATGTCAGCAGGGCATCTTTTGATCAACTGCTTGTACCTCTCCCAAGCTTCATAGATGAACTCTCCCTCTTTTTGTCTAAAAGTTTGGACTTTCACCCTAAGCTTACTCAACTTCTGAGGTGGAAAGAACTTGGTCAATAATCCATTGACCACCTTCTCCCATGTGTCCAAGCTCTCTTTTGGCTAAGAATCCAGCCACAGCCTTGATCTATCCCTTATAGCAAAAGAGAAGAGCATGAGCTTGTAAACCTCTGGGTTTACTCCATTGGTCTTGACAGTATCACAGATTTGCGAGAAATCAGATATGAACTTATTGGGGTCTTCTTGTGGGAGTCCATGAAACTGGCAATTCTATTGCACTAGAGTGACCAATTGAGGCTTAAGCTTAAAGTTGTTTGCACCAATGGCAGGAATGGAGATGTTGTGCTCATAGAAGTCATATATGAGTGTAGTATAAGAGCCAAGGATTTTTCTTGTGTCTCCTCCTGCGTATGGGTTGGCTGCCATAGTTGTACCTGCAGCTTCTTACTTTAGAGAGTCTATGAGGTTCCTTACAGCTCTGCTAGCTTAAGCTTGTTGCAAATGCCGCCTTAAGGTTCTCTCAGGTTCAGGATAAGGATTAAGAAGGGCTTTTCTATCCCTGTTCTTGCTCATAAACAAGAACAAATAAAACAAGAAAAGAAGAAAAAAGAGTCTCTATGTCAGAGTAAAGAGGGCTCCCTATGAGAAAGTCTAATAAAGAAATCAAATGAGATAAAGTAAAGAAACTTCAAAAACAAAGGTGTCTTCAGTTTAAAGAATTTTTGAAAATAAAGAAAGAGAAAGAAGTTAAAGATTTTTGAAAAAGAGAAAGAATAGGCAAATAGACACCAAACTATTTAAAATTAAAACAAGATAAAACAAGATTCAAAATTTAAGATACAATTTTTGAAAAAGTCAATTAAAGATTTTGAAATTCAAAAAAACTAGAATGAAAGAATCAAGAGAAAAAAGCAAGATAAAGTTTAAAAAGATTTTGAAATTAAAATTTGAAAGAAAGAAAGACTATACAAAACTTAAAGACAAAATAAGATAACTCAAACAATTAATTAAAAAGATTTAAAAAATAAAGATAGAAAAGCTATTGAAGATTTTCGAAAAGATTAAAGAAAAATTTTGAAATTCACAATTAAAAGAAAGAAAGACTAAAGACAAACCAAAATTTTTAAATTTTGAATTTAAAATAAAGATAAGATAACAAGATTTTAAAAAATTAAAGAAAAAGATATGATAAAGATCAAAGAAAATAAGAAAATTAAATTTAAACAACAAGATTACTGACAGGACCCAAACTTAAAATTTTAAACCAAGATAAGAAAAAGAAGCAATATTTTCAAAAATTTTAAAAAGAAAAGACAAACACTAGAAAAACATCAAACTTGAAAATTTTGAAATCAACTAACACTGAATTCAAAAAAAAAATAGAAAGAGAAATACTAAAAGACAACAAACTTAAAAAATTTGAAATCAAACAAGAGAAAATAACAAAGAAAATTCGAACAAGAAGAAAGAAAACAAGATCAATTTTCAAAAATCAAGAAGAAAAGAAAAATTAACCAAAACTAAAGGACACCAAACATAAAATCTGAAACGAAAACTGAAAAAGAGAAAAAGATGACTAAGATGAATTTTAAAAAAAAATTAAGAAAAGAAAACAAAGAAGGTTTGAAAATATAATAATAAACACAGTTAAAAGAAAAGACCAGTAAAAAGTACTTGATCTAAGCAACAAGACAACCGGGAGTTGGCAATCACGAACAATCCCCGGCAACGGCGCCAAAAACTTGGTGCGCGAAAATTGAATTCGCACAACTTCAACGGCAAGTACACCGGGTGATCCAAGTAATACCTCAGGTGAGTGAAGATCGATCCCACGAGGATTGTTGGATTGAGCAAGCAATAGTAATCTTGCTGGACCAGTCGGGCAAATAGAAAAGAGTGGTTGTTTGTTGAATTCGCATAAAATAATAACAAGTAAAGCAGTAAAGAAAACGGTAATGAGAGAACAGTTAAGGTCTCGGAGATGTTTACCTTTCCGGATTAACATGTCTTACCAACTATTTTAACAATGAATGATTCATTCTATGGAAAACTATAAGTGATTAAAAGCTATCCGTTCAATGAATTAATCTCCCCCAATCCTACTAAAAATGTCACAGACAAGGTCGAATCTTCTAGATTAGAGGGTGAAGTTTAGAAAACTAGTTTAGCACCACAGAAACCTCAATTGCCCATAACTAACCGGATTATATGTCACATATCCCAATTATCCTAGATAACTTGTTGGTCTAGGAGATGTATTCTCACGTTGTAGTTTAATACTATCCGGTCAAGGACTCAAAAGAACTCGTGTAGAAAAGAGGATTATACTTCCGTTCTACCCCAGATTCATTTAGATGAAGAACTTGAATAGATCATAGAATAGAATCAGACATATATTAAAATAGAGAAAGTAATGATATTAATCCATAGAGATAAGCAGAGCTCCTAACCTTAACCAGGAGGTTTAGTTACTCATAAATTACAGAGAAAATGGAAATAATGTTTAGTGATCGAATGATTCCTCTTTAAGCCTAAGTGATCTCCTCTTTAAATTGGAGATGCTAACCCTAAAAGATGTTAATTTAAATTTAAAAGTTACAAAGGTAAGACTAGTTAAATTAAGGAGTGCTAAAATCCACTTTAGACCCACTTTGGTATTTTGCTTCAACCAAGGCTTGGCGTCCATTTTGGGAAGTGGGTGTTGAACACCCACTAGGGGATGAGTTTACTGCCTTTTGATCCCTGGCTGGCGTTGAACGCTAGTTTTGGGCATTCAACTTGGGAGGTTGGTCCTTCTTGGACGTTCTAGATGTGGACGTTCAACGCCAGTGTTGGCAATCATTCTGGAAAAGAAGTATAGACTATTATATATTGCTGGAAAGCTCTGAAAGTTAGCTTTCCAATGCCATTAAGACCGCATCAATTGGATCTTTATAATTCAAAATATGTTTGTTGGAGTACACTGAGATTAGGATTGACAACATCTGCTATCCTTTCTTCGTCTCTGAGAAAGACTTTGCCAATTTTGCCTGAAAATCCCCTAAAATCATAGAAAAAATACAAAAACCTCAATGTAGCATCCAAAAGATGAATTTTGCACTAAAACATACTAAAACTTAATTGAGCTTGAAAAATCAAAAGAAAAAGAAAAAAAATAGTAAAATGCATGAGACTTGAGTTATATATTATGATTTTTTCGAGTTAATTTGATGTGGTGGCACTATCTTTAATTCTGAATATATGAATAAACAGTGCATATTTGATATTGAAGTTAAGAATATTGTTTCTTGAGCTACAGGAACCTAGAGAAATGTTATGGAGTCTTTAAAAGTGAGTGAGACATTGATCCTTGAAGTAAAACAAACAGTTTTTTTTTTTAAAAGGGAATAAAAGAGCAAGGTTCAAGGCTCTGAACATCAATGGTTAGGAGAGTCAAAATTGATCTAAGGCTTAAAAAAGTTATTTTCGCTAACCATATGCTTGTGGTGTGAATGCGTCAAGTAATATTTGAGACAGAGCACTAAGAGTCGTGACCAAGTGCAATTACAGAGTATGCTAAAGGCTATGAGCATCACTGTTTAGGAAAAATGAAAAGAAAATTTAGAACTGAAAGAGTCCATGAGTTAAGTGCTTGTGGTGTTGTTGTATCAAGTTAACCTTGAGAACAAAACACTTAGAGTCACGGCTAGGCTCAAGGTGTAAAGCACCAAAGGAAAAGATAAGAAAAAGTTGTGTTTAGGGATCAATCAGAGCTTCAAGAGAAAGGGAGTCCATAATATCATCTGGGTTCTAGTGATGAGAGACATCAATAATTCTGAGCTTCGAAGGATAGTGAGATGCCGAACCTATTCAGAGTTAAGAGTATTATTAGCCCCATTCGGTACTTAGATATGAGCTTAAATGAGCACTCAAGTCTTGAACGTTTTTCTCTTCTTTTCTCAATCCTATATTGTTTTAGTTGCTTGAGGACAAGCAACAGTTCAAGTTTACTGTTGTGATGCGTGAGCATCTTGTACCCTTTTCCCCTTGTTTTCTACTCATTTTTAGTTAGAATTTATTAAGTTTTATTATATTTAGTGTTAAAATCCTCTTTTAATGCTACTTTGAGTTGTCTTAGCATTTTTATGATTTTTGGTGAAATTCAGAGCAATTTGGCAAAGTTTTGTAACAAATGGAAAAGATTGAAAGCTACCCCTCTGGGGGCTAAATGCCTAACTGGCATTTAGTGCCAGGAAGCCCACTAAAAACGAAACGTCTCTGCCCACTGGGGGCGCTGGCATTTAGCGCCAAGGATCCGAACTCATCCTCTTTGAATTAGCATCTCTTGTTGGATTTAGCTTTTATTAGTTATCTTATATTTTAATTTTATAATTTTTATTTACGTACAATATCTTTTAGTTATAGGATTTTATTATTTTATTTTAATTTCAAACCAAATTAGGTTAGATATAAAAGAGAAAAGATTCACCCTTTTTAAAACCAAAAGATATTGTTCTTAAAATAAAAGAATTACAAATATAAAATAAAAGATAACTAATAAAAGCTAAGTCCAACTAGAGATGCTCCAAGAATAGGCCTTCAAATTTGGATCAGCTTGCCTGACGCTAAACGCCAATGGGGTGTTTAGTGCCCTAGAGGGGACATAGCTCCTTGTTTCGTTCGTGTTGCTGGCGCTAAATGCCAGCTTGGCATTTAGTGTCCTAGGGGGATGCACCAACTACTTTTTTTCTGGTCAAAACTCTGCCAAATTGCTCTGAATTTCACCTAAAATTATAAAAATACTAAAACAACACAAAGTAGCATCCAAAGATGTTTTTTGCAAAAAATTAATATAAAACTTAATAAAACTTAACTGAAAATAACTAGAAAACAAAGGGAAAAAGGGTACAAGATGTGCACGCATCACAACACCAAATTTAAAATGTTGCTTGTCCTAAAGCAACTAAAACAAGATAGGACATAGAAAAGAAGGGAAAAATGCCCAAGGCTTGAGTTTTCCTTTAATCTCATGTCTAAGTACTGAATGGGGCTAATGACACTTTAACTTGAATAGATTCAACATCTCACTATCCTTTGAAATTCAGAAATATTAATGTCCTTCAACACTAGAACCCAGATGGTATTATGGACTCTTTCTCTTGAAGCTCTGATTGATCCTTGAACACAACCTTTCTTATCTTTTTCTTTTGGTGCTTTGAACCTTGAGCCTAGCTGTGACTCTAAGTGTTTTGTTCTCAAGCTTAACTTGATACAAGAATACCACAAGCACTTCACTTGGGAGCGCTATTGAGTTTTATTTTTTTCTTTTTATTTCTCCCAGATAGTGCTGATCAAAGCCTTTGTCATACTCTGTAATTGTACTTGGTCTCGACTCTTAGTGCTTTGTCTCAAGGGTTACTTGACACATTCACACCACAAGCATATAGTTAAGAAAAATAGCTCATTTGAGCTTTAGATCAGTTCTGACCCTCCTAACCATTGATGCTCAAAGCCTTGGACCCAGAATGCCATACTGGCTCAGAACAAGATCTTGACCCAGTAGGTCAATATGATCTCTCAGCATTTGACTGGAATGCATGCTACAGCTGGCAGCACTCAAGAAGCTTCTTCTGAAGTAGAAGCTTATGATTCTGACAAACCCGCCATGGAAGAGGTGAATTACATGGAAGAACCCTATGGAAACACCTACAATCCCTCATGGAGGAATCATTCTAACCTTTCATGGAAGGATCAATAGAAGCCTCAGCAAGGCTTCAACAACAGTCAAGGTGGAAGGAACCAAAATAGGTTCAACAACAGACCTCCATTTCCATCTTCTCAAGGGAATATGGAGACTCCTAAGCAGAGCCTTTCTGACTTAGTTACTATAGTCTCCAATCTCTCTAAGACCACTCATAGTTTTATAACTGAAACAAGGTCCTCCATCAGAAATTTGGAGGTACAAGTTAGTCAGCTGAGCAAGAGGATCCTTAAGACTCCTCCTGACACTCTTCCTAGTAACACTAAGGTGAACCCAAGAGAAATATGCAAGGCCATCACCAATGAAACTGAGGTCGAATCTAGAGAGATTGGGTAGGTATTGAGCCTGTGAGGAAGACCTGACTGGGCATTCGACACCCAAACTGGCTAAGAGCTTGCACTGAACGCCAATGAGGAAGCCCTCACTAGGTGTTCAACGCTTAAAATGGGAGGAAACCTGGCATTGAACGCTAGCAAGGACAGCCCTGTTGGGCATTCAACGCCCAACTTGGTGAAGGAACTGGCGTTGAACGCCAGTGAAGGGATACATGATGGGTGTTCAACGCCCAAAGAATCATCAGAACTAGCATTGAACACAAGTGATGGTATAGCTCCCAAATGTTCACTATCTACTAAAGTTATCCATATCCAAGAACTAAAGGAAGCCAAGGCACATGTAGAGACCATATAGGTTCCTTTGAATGCACTCTTGCAATGCATGAGTTCTGATGAATACTCATCCTCTGATGAGGATGAGGACACTATGGAAGAGCAAGTTGCACGGTATCTAGGAGCTCTCATGATGCTGAATGCCAAGATATTTAGTACAAACCATTAGAGGAAGAACCTCCAGTGCTCACCAAAGAACTCAATGCTTTGGTTCAACAGAAGCTACCTCAGAAGCTTCCGGATCCCAAACGCTTCCTAATTCCTTGAAGACCTTTACATCCCTACAAACTTCATAATCTTAGATACTAAGGAAGATGAGGATGAATCCATCATCCTTGGTAGATCTTTCCTAGCCACTGCCAATGCTATCATTGATGTAGCTAAGCGTGAACTGATTCTACAACTAGGGGAGGATCATATCTTTTTCAAGATGCCTCACCCCAACTCTCCCTCTAAGAAAAGAGAGATAATTGTGCAACACTTAGTGTTCCAACCATCTCTTTCAGTGCAGAGCTTTACTAAACCCCCAAACATCAATTCTAAGTTTGGTGTTGGGTAGCCATTAACAAGCACTGAGAACAAAGGTACTAAGAAGAAAGTACCTAAAGGTTGGAGGGACAAGAAAGTCCCCACTGAAGGCCTCTCACCTGGCATGAGAGTTGTCTTCACCAAGAAGCCATTCATACCACAGACAGTGAGTCGTGTCCTGTCTTTAGAGCATGTGGAGCTCATTCATGAGAAGACAGGTAGAAAGTTCACTGTAAGGGACAAAATTTTGAGTCCATATCCATCTCCGTAAGGAGCTAACCATCAAGCTAATTATGTTAAAGAAGCACTTGTTGGGAGGCAACCCAACCCTAATTAGTTATTTTTATTTCTTTTAAATCATTAAGTTTATTTTCTTTAAGTTATTTCTTTAGGTTCATGATCATGTGCAGCAGTCAGAACAGAGACAGAAAGGTTCAGCAATGAAAATAGAACACTCTGGATGGAGTGTCCTACTGGCATTGAATGCCAGCCACGGAGCACTGGCTGGGCGTTCAACACCCAATTTGGAAGTCTTGCTGGCGTTAAACACCAGCTAGGGAGCACTGGCTGGGCGTTCAACGCTCCAACTGGCAGACTTACTGGTGTTGAACGCCAACCAAGGAGCAGTGGTTGGGCATTAAACGCCCATAATGGCAGCATTATTGGCGTTGAATGCCAGCCATAGTCAAGTGCTGGGTGTTTAACACTCATGAAGATGGCAGGGAATCTGAATTTCCTAGCTTCTCAGGACCAGTGGGTCCTACAGCATCTTTACCTACCCCACTTCTTCACTATTCTTTTTCACACTTCCCCATACACTCTTCCCTATAAACCCTAGCCCAATCACTTCTATATTACTTCCCTAAAACCATCATAACTACCACCAACCCCTACCCACTTTAAAATCAAATTTCCCTCCCATTTACCCCACCCATGACCGATCCCAACCCTAGCCCACTCCTATAAATACCCCTCATTCTAGCCCTTCATACACACAACTTTCATACACATCAAAGCCCCCTTGCCCGAATTGCTTTTTCCTCATTCTTCTTCTATTTTCTTCTTCTTCTACTCTATTATTCTCTTTTATTTATTTTTGCTCGAGGATGGGCAAAGCTCTTAATATTAGTATGGGAAAAGCATTGCTTTTTACTTTCATTGCGAGTTATGGCACCCAAGGTTGGAGAATGCCCTAGAACAAGGAAAGGAAAGGCCATAGCCGCCACTCTCTGAGGCCCCTTTTAGGCTTGAAAGGAATGAGTATCTGAAAATTCGAAGAGAGATCCGGAGTAGAGGTTGGGAAGTCCTAACCAATCTCATCTAAGATGTTGGGATCTTAATGGTGTAAGAGTTATTTGCTAATACATAGGTCACGAAAAACCATGACATTAGTGAGAATCCAAATCCCAATTGGAGCACCATGGTCTGAGGGAGAATCTTAGATTTTAGCCTGGAAAGTGTGAGGTTGGCGTTCAACTTGCCTTTGATGCAAGGAGACCCACATCCTTATACTAGGAGAGTTAACCATGATCAGAGGCTGGATCAAGTACTCTCAGAAATCTATGTGGAAGGAGCACAATAGAAAGGGGATTCTCAAGCCAATCCTATCCAACTGAGAAGGCTTGACCTCAAGCCCATAGCTAGAGGATGGTTGGAGTTTATCCAACGCTCTATCATCCCTACTAGCAACCGGTCCGAAATGACCATAGACCGAGCTATTTAGCCTGGAAAGTGTGAGGTTGGCATTCAACTTTCCTTTGATGCAAGGAGATCCACATCCTTATACTAGAATAGTTAACCATGATTAGAGGCTGGATCAAGTGCTCTCAGACATCTATGTGGAAGGAGCACAGTAGAAAAGGGATTCTCAAGGCAAGCCTATCCAACTGAGAAGGCTTGACCTCAAGCCCATAGCTAGAGGATGGTTGGAGTTTATCCAACGCTCTATCATCCCTACTAGCAACCCGTCCGAAATGACCATAGACCGAGCTATCATGATCCATTATTGCATCATGCTCGGAGAGGAGGTGGAAGTACATGAGGTGATACCTCAAGAGTTGAACAAGTGGCAGGCAAGCCCTCCACCAAGGCAAGGTTAGCTTTCCCTCGTCTTATATGTCACCTATGCAATTCAGCTGGGATTGTCATAGAAGGCAAAATTCTTATTGAAGAGGACAAGCCCATCACTAAAAGTAGGATGGAGCATACTAGAGAGCTAGCACATGAACCACAACAAGAGCATCTGGAGCTGCCTCAACATGAGATCCCTGAGATGCCTCAAGGAATATATTTTCCTCCTCAAAACTATTGGGATCAATGGCATACTTCTCTTCAAGAACTAAGCACTAACATGGATCAGTTGAGGATGGAACATCAGGATCATTCCACCACCCTCCATCAAATAAGAGAAGATCAAAGAGCCATAAAGGAAGAACAAAGAGTTATGAGGGAGGAACAACAGAGACAAGGGCGTGGCATTGAAGATATCAAGCGCACCATTGGGTTCTCTAGAGGAAGTGGCAGTCATCGTCACTAAGATGATCCCGTTCCCTTAATCACCTTGCTTTTATTTTTCGATTTTCTGTTATGTTTTATTGTCTGTTCTCTTGTTCTTGTTGCATAATCATCTATGTCTTAAAGTTATAAAATATTCCATATATCTCTCACCCTACTCAAAAGAAAATTTTATTTGAAAAGAATTGAGAGATACAAGAATTTTGAGTTTTATAATAAGAAAAGTCAATTATTTTGATGTGGTGGCATTGCTTTTATTTTCTGAATGTATGAATAAATAGTGCATATTTGAAGTTGGAATTAAGAATGTTGGTTCTTAAAAGAATGATGATAAAAGAGAAATATTATTGGTAATTTGAAAAATCTCAAAAATTGATTCTTAAAGAAAGAAAAAGTAGCAAAAAAAAAGCATGTTGCAAAAAAAGAAAAAAAATGTATACATGCATGCGAAAAAATGCCAATAATCCTTTAAACCAAAAGGCAAGGGAAAAGGGATCCAAGGCTTTGAGCATCAATGGTTAGGAGGGCCTAAAAGAAAGAAAAAGTTCTTGGCCTAAGCGGCTCAACGAACCTGTCCCTAACCATGTGCTTATGGTGTGAAGGTGTCAAGTGAAAAGCTTGAGACTGAGCAGTTAAAGTCGTGATCTAAAAAAAAGTGTGCTTAAGAACTCTGGACACCTCTATCTGGGGATTCTAGCAAAGCTAAATCTCAATTCGAAAGGGTTCACCCAGTTAAGTGTCTGTGGCATTTATGTATCCGGTAGTAATACTGGAAAACAAAGTGCTTAGGGCCACGCCAAGACTCTAAAAAGCTGCGTTCAAGAATAAAAAATAAATAAACTAGGAGAATCAATAATATCATCTGGATTCTAAGTTCCTAAAGATGCTGACACTTCTGAGTTTCAATGGATAGTGAGATGCCAAAACTATACAGAAGCAAAAAGCTACTAAGTCCGGCTCATCTAATTGAAACTGAGATTCATTGAAAATTCACATTTTTGGATTCTACTTTGAGTTTGTGTGTCTTCATGCAATTTCAGGTATTTTCTAGCTGAAATTGAGGAGCATGAGCAAAAGTCTGATTCAGAGGCAGAGAAAGCACTGCAGATGTTGTCCGGATCTGACCTCCTTGCACCCAAAAGAGCTTTTCTGGAGCTACACACATCTAAATAGAGTGTTGGTGCACGAAATTGTGATATCTAACAATGGCATTCAACTTGGTATGCGCATCTACTAACTCAGCACTTTCTTCACAACTTCGCACAACTAACCAACAAGTGCACTGGGTCATCCAAGTAAGAAACCTTACGTGAGTAAGGGTCGATCCCACGAAGATTGTTGGTATGAAGCAAGCTATGGTCATCTTGTACATCTCAGTTAGGCTGATTCAAATGGTTATGGAGTTTTTGAATATAAAGATAAATAAAACATAAAATAAAGATAGAAATACTTATGTAAATCATTAGTGAGAATTTCAGATAAGTGTGTAGAGATGCTTTATCCCTGTTGAATCACTACAACATACTGCTTTCTTACTTTCAATCTTTTATACTCCCTTCCATGGCAAGCTGTATGTAGGGCATCACCGTTGTCAATGGCTACTTCCAATCCTCTTAGTGAAAAAGGTCCAAATGCTCTTGGCACAGCACGGCTAATCATCTGTCGGTTCTCGATCACAGTCATTTAATCCCTGAATCCTACTCGAAATACCACAGACAAGGTTTAGACTTTCCGGATTCTCAAGAATGACCGCCAAAGGGTTCTAGCTTATACCACAAAGATTCTGATTAAGGAATCCAAGAGACACACGCTCGGTCTAAGGTAGAATGGAAATAGTTGTCAGTCACGCGTTCATAAGGATGGATGATGATGAGTGTCACGGATCATCACATCCATCAGGATGAAGTGCAACGGATATCTTAGAACAAGAATAAGCTGAATTGAAGAGAAAATAGTAGCAATTGCATTAAAACTCGAGGTACAGCAGAGCTCCACACCCTTAGTCTATGGTGTGTAGAAACTCCACCGTTGAAAATACATAAGTGATCAAGGTTCAGGCATGGCCGAATGGCCAGCCCCCATAAATGTGATCAAAGGATCATAAAGTAATCCAAAAATAATCCAAAGATGTTTAATATAATAGTCAAATGTCCTATTTATACTAGACTAGCTACTAGGGTTTACAGAAATAAGTAATTAATGCAGAAATCCACTTTCGGGGCCCACTTTGGTGTGTGCTTGGGCTGAGCTTGAGCTTTACACGTGCAGAGGCTTCTTTTGGAGTTAAACGCCAAGTTGTAATGTGTTTTTGGCGTTTAACTCTGGTTTGTGACGTGTTTCTAGCGTTTGACTCCAGAATGCAGCATGGAACTGGCGTTGAATGCCAGTTTACATCGGCTAATCTCGAATAAAGTATGGACTATTATATATTGATGGAACGTTCTGGATGTCTACTTTCCAACGCCATTGAGAACGCGCGATTTGGAGTTTTGTAGCTCCAGAAAATCCATTTCGAGTGCAGGGAGGTCAGAATCCAACAGCATCAGCAGTCCTTTGTCTGCCTTCTATCAGACTTTTGCTCAGGTCCCTCAATTTCAGCCAGAAAATACCTAAAATCACAGAAAAACACACAAACTCATAGTAAAGTCCAGAAATATGAATTTTACATAAAAACTAATAGAAACATCCCTACTAAAAACTACCTAAAAACAATGCCAAAAAGCGTATAGAATATACTATACATCCCAAAATATACTATATCACAACACCAAACTTAGAATATACTATACATCCCAAAATATCAATGAATATTAGTTCTAATTAGATGAGCGGGACTTGTAGCTTTTTTCTTCTGAACAATTTTGGCATCTCACTTTATCCCTTAAAGTTTAGAATGATTGGCATCTATAGGAACTCAGAGTTCAGATAGTGTTGATTGATTCTCCTAGTTAAGTATGTTGATTCTTGAACACAGCTACTTTTATGAGTCTTGGCCGTGGCCCTAAGCACTTTGTTTTTCAGTATTACCACCGGATACATAAATACCACAGACACATGACTGGGTGAACCTTTTCAGATTGTGACTCAGCTTTGCTAAAGTCCCCAGTTAGAGGTGTCCAGAGCTCTTAAGGACACTCTTTTTTCTTTGGATCACGACTTTAACCACTCAGTCTCAAGCTTTTCACTTGGACCTGCATGCCACAATCACATGGTTAGGGACAGCTTGATTTAGCCGCTTAGGCATGGATGTATTTCCTTGGGCCCTCCTATCCATTGATGCTCAAAGCCTTGGATCCTTTTTACCCTTGCCTTTTGGTTTTAAGGGCTATTGGCTTTTTCTACTTGCTTTTTCTTTTTCATTCTATTTTTTTTGCAAGCTTTGTTCTTCACTACTTTTTCTTGCTTCAAGAATCAATTTTATGATTTTTCATATCATCAATAACATTTTTCTTGTTCATCATTCTTTCAAGAGCCAACAATTTTAACATTCATAAACAACAAGCTCAAAAATATACACTGTTCAAGCATTCATTCTGAAAACAAAAAGTATTGTCACCATATCAATATAATTAAACTAATTTCAAGGGTGAATTCGAAATTCATGTACTTCTTGTTCTTTTGAATTAGAAACATTTTTCATTTAAGAGAGGTGAAGGATTTATGGAATTATTCATAGCCTTAAGACATATTTACTAAATACTAATGATCATGTAGGAAAGACACAAACATAGAAAAACATTAAGCATAAAAACTGAAAAACAGAGAAATAAGAACAAGGAATGAGTCCACTTTAGTGATGGTGGCGTCTTCTTCTTGAAGGACCAATGATGTCCTTGAGGTCTTCTATGTCTCTTCCTTGCCTTTGTTGCTCCTCCCTCATTGCTCTTTGATCTTCTCTAATCTCATGGAGAATGATGGAGTGCTCTTGATGTTCCACCCTTAGTTGGTCTATGTTATAACTCAAGTCTTCTAGAGAAGTGTTGAGTTGTTCCCAATAGTTATTTGGAGAAAAATGCATCCCTTAAGGCAGGGTTTCTTGATGATGAGCCTCCTCATGTGTCTCTTGAGATTTGTGAATTGGCTCTCTTGTTTGCTCCATCCTTTTCTTAGTGATGGGCTTATCCTCTTCAATGAGGATGTCTCCTTCTATGATAACTCCAGTTGAGTAGCATAGATGGCAAATAAGATGAGGAAAAGCTAGCCTTGCCATGGTGGAGGACTTTTCGGCTATTTTGTAGAATTCAAGAGAGATGACTTCATGAACTTCTACTTCCTCTCCAATCATGATGATATGGATCATGATGGCTCGATCCACAGTAACTTCGGATCGGTTGCTAGTGGGGATGATGGAGCGTTGGATGAACTCCAACCATCCTCTAGCCACAGGCTTAAGGTCCAGTCTTCTTAATTGAACCGACTTGCCTTTTGAGTCTTTTTTCCATTGAGCTCCTTCCACACATATGTCCATAAGAACTTGGTCCAACCTTTGATCAAAGTTGACCCTTCTAGTGTAGGGACGTGCATCTTCTTGCATCATAGGGAAGTTGAATGCCAACGTCACATTTTCTGGACTGAAATCTAAGTATTTCCCCCGAACCTTTGTAAGGTAATTCTTTGGATTCAAGTTCACACTTTGATCATGGTTCCTATTGATCCATTCATTGGCATAGAACTCTTGAACCATTAAGATTCTGACTTGTTGAATGGGGTTGGTCAGAACTTTCCAACCTCTTCTTTGGATCTCATGTCGGATCTCTGGATACTCATTTTTCTTGAGCTTGAAAGGAACCTCAGGGATCACCTTCTTCTTGGCCACAACTTTATAGAAGTGGTCTTGATGGACCTTTGAGATGAATCTCTCCATCTCCCATGACTCGGAGGTGGAAGCTTTTGTCTTTCCTTTCCCTTTTCTAGAGGTTTCTCTGGCCTTAAGTGCCATAGGTGGTTATGGAAAAACAACAAAAGAAGTAAAGAATAGAAGAAGAAGAAGAAAATAAGGAGGAGAGGGACAGAGATGTGTATTCGGCAAAGAGGGAGAAGAGAAGGTTGTGTTGTGTGAAAATGAAGAAGGATGGATGGCTTTATATAGTGAAGGGAGAGGGAGTTGGTTCGGCCATTCAGGGTGGGTTTGGGTGGGAAAGAGATTTTGAATTTTGAAGGTAGGTGGGGTTTATGGGGAAGAGTGGATGGATGTGAGTGGTGAAGAGGTGACGGGGAAGACAGATTGAGGTGATTGGTGAGGGGTTTTTTTTTTGGGAAGAGTGTTATTGGGTTGTGTGAAGATGAGAGAAGGTAAGTTGAGGTAGGTGGGGATCCTGTGGGGTTCACAAATTCTGAGGTATCAAGGATTTACATCCCTGCACCAATGAGGCATGTAAAATGCCCTCTGCATGCAATCCTGGCATTTAACACCAGATTGATGCTTGTTTCTGGCGTTAAACGCCAGTTCTATGCTTGTTTTGGGCATTCAACGCCAGTCTGTAGCATGTTTCTGGCGTTGAACGCCAGTTTTCCTCAGTGTCCGATCCTGGCGTTTAAATGCCAGATTGCTGCATGTTTCTGGTGTTCAACGCCAGATCCATGCTCTGTTCTAGCGTTGAATGCCAGCCAGATGCTCCTTACTGGCGTTTAAACGCCAATAAGCCCTTCCTCCAGGGTGTGCTGTTTCTTCTGCTATTTTTGATTCTGTTTTTAATTTTAGTATTTATTTTGTGACTCCACATGATCATGAACCTAATAAAACATAAAAGAACAATAAAAAATAAAAATAGAATTAGATAAATAAAAATTGGGTTGCCTCCAAATAAGCACTCCTTTAATGTCACTAACTTGACAGTGGGCTCTCATGGAACCTCACAGGTGATTGGGTCAATGTTGTAGACTCCCAACACCAAACTTAGAGTTTGAATGTGGGGATTCAACACCAAACTTAGAATTTGGTTGTGGCCTCCCAACATCAAACTTAGAGTTTGATTGTGGGGGCTTTGTTTGACTCTGTATTGAGAGAAGCTTTTCATGCTTCCTCTCCATGGTTGCAGAGGAGTATTCTTGCGCTTTAAATGCAAGGTAGTCCCCATTCAATTGAAGGACTAATTCTCCTCTGTTAACATCTATCACAGCTCCTGCTGTGGCTAGGAAAGGTCTTCCAAGGATGATGCATTCATTCTTCTCCTTCCTAGTGTCTAAGATTATGAAATCAGCAGGGATGTAAAGGCCTTCAACCTTCACTAACACGTCCTCTACCAATTCATAAGCTTGTCTTACTGACTTGTCTGCCATCTGTAATGAGAATATGGCAGGTTGTACCTCAATGATCCCACCTTCTCCATTACAGAGAGTGGCATAAGATTTATCCCTGACCCCAAGTCACACAGAGACTTCTCAAAGGTCATGGTGCCTATGGTGCAGGGTATTGAGAATTTACCAGGATCTTATCTCTTTTGAGGTAATGTTTGCTGAACCCATGTATCTAGTTCACTAATGAGCAAGAGAGGTTCACCTTCCCAAGTCTCATTACCAAATAACTTGGCATTCAACTTCATGATAGCTCCTAGATATTGAGCAACTTGCTCTCCAGTTACATCTTCATCCTCTTTAGAGGAAGAATAGTCTTCAGAGCTCATGAATGGCAGAAGGAGGTTTAATGGGATCTCTGTGGTGTCTATATGACCTTCAGATTCCTTTAGGTCCTCAATAGGGAACTTTTTCTTATCTGGGAGACGTTCCATGAGGTCTTCCTCATTGGGATTCACGTCCTCTCCTACCTTTCTAGGTTCGGCCATGTTGATTATGTCAATGGCCTTGCACTCTCTTTTTGGATTCTCTTCGGTATTGCTTGGGAGAGTACTAGGAGGAGTTTCAGTGATTTTCTTACTCAGCTGGCCCACTTGTGCCTCCAGATTTCTAATGGAGGACCTTGTTTCACTCATGAAACTTAAAGTGGCCTTAGACTTATCAGAGACTATGTTTGCTAAGCTAGAGGTGCTCTGCTCAGAATTTTCTGTCTGTTACTGAGAAGATAATGGAAAAGGCTTGCTATTGCTGAGCCTATTTCTTCCACCATTATTAAAGCCTTGTTGAGGCTTTTGTTGATTCTTCCATAAGAAATTTGGATGATTTCTCCATGATGAATTATAGGTGTTTCCATAAGGTTTACCTATGTAATTTACCTCTGCCATTGCAGGGTTCTTAGGATCATAGGCTTCTTCTTCAGAAGATGCCTCTTTAGTACTGTTGGATGCATTTTGTCATCCATTCAGACTTTGAGAAATCATGTTAACTTGCTGAGTCAACATTTTATTCTGAGCCAATATGGCATCCAGAGCATCAATTTCAAGAACTCTCTTCCTCTGAGGTGTCCCATTACTCACAGAATTCCTCTCAGAAGTGTACATGAACTGGTTATTTACAACCATGTCAATGAGTTCTTGAGCTTCTACAGGCATTTTCTTTAGGTGAATGGATTCATCTGCAGAATGGTCCAGTGACATCTTAGAAAACTCAGATAGACCATAATAGAATATATCCAAAATGGTCCATTCTGAAAGCATGTCAGAAGGACACCTTTTGGTCATCTACTTGTATCTTTCCCAAGCTTCGTAGAGGGATTCACCATCTTTTTGTTTCAAGGTCTGAACATCCACTCTAAGCTTGCTCAGCTTTTGAGGAGGAAAGAACTTAGCCAAGAAGGCCGCGACCAGCTTATCCCATGAGTCTAGGCTATCTTTAGGTTGTGAATCCAACCATGTTCTAGCTCTGTCTCTTACAGCAAAAGGGAAAAGCATGAGCCTGTAGACTTCAGGATCTACTCCATTAGTCTTAACAGTCTCACAGATCTGGAAGAACTCAGTTAAAAACTGGTAGGGATCTTCTGATGGAAGTCCATGGAACTTGCAGTTCTGTTGCATTAGAGCAACTAGTTGAGGTTTCAGCTCAAAATTGTTTGCTCCAATGGCAGGGATTAAGATGTTTCATCCATCAAACTTGGAAGTAGGTGTAGTATAGTCACCAAGCATCCTCCTTGCATTATTGTTGTTGGGTTCGACTGCCATATCCTTTTCTTGTTCGAAAATTTCAGTAAGGTTGTCTCTGAATTGTTGTATTTTAGCTTCTCTCAGTTTTCTCTTCAGAGTCCTTTCAAGTTCAGGATCAGCTTCAACAAGAATGCATTTTTCCTTGTTCCTGCTCATATGAAAAAGAAGAGAACAGAAAAGGAAGAGGAATCCTCTATGTCACAGTATAGAGATTCCTTTATGTTAGCAGAAGAAGAAAGAAATAGAAGAAGGAAAATAGTTAAGAATCCAAACACAAAGGGGAAGATAGGTTCGCATTCTTGAGATGAATAAAAGTCTTAGTAAATAAATAAATAAATAGAAGAAGATGAGAGGGAGAGAATTTCGAAAATTAATTTTGAAAAATAAGTTAGTGATTTTCGAAAATTAAAGGAAGAAATAAAATTAAAATTAAAATTTGAAACAATTAATTAATTAAAAAGAATTTTGAAAAGGAGGGAGGTAATTTTCGAAAATTAGAGAGAGGAAAGTAGTTAGGTGGTTTTGAAAAAGATAAGAAACAAATAAAAAGTCAATTAGTTAGTTGAAAAAGATTTGAAAATCAATTTTGAAAAGATAAGAAGTTAGAAAAGATATTTTAAAAAGATATGATTGAAAAAAATATTTTGAAAAAGATTTAATTTTTTAAATTAAAATTGATTACTTGACTAACAAGAAACTAAAAAATATGATTCTAGAATTTAAAGATTGAACATTTCTTAACAAGAAAGTAACAAACTTCAAATTTTTTAATCAATCACATTAATTATTAGTAAAGTTTTCAAAATTTTGAAATAAAGATAAGAAAAAGATTTTGAAAATAAATTTTAAAAATTTTCGAAAATAATAGAAAAAATAAAAAAGATTTGATTTTTGAAAAAGATTTTGAAAAGATAAGATTTTTAAAATTGAAAATTTGACTTGACTTATAAGAAATAGCTAAGTTTTAAAAAAATTTTGACTAAGTCAACTCAAATTTTCAAAATTTTGAGAAAAATAAGGAAAGGATATTTTTTGATTTTTTGAATTTTTAATGATGAGAGAGAAAAACACAAAAATGACTTATAACATGAAAATTATGAATCAAAACACATGATGCATGCAAGAACACCATGAATGTCAAGATGAACACTAAGAACACTTTGAATGTCAAGATGAACATCAAGACTTATTTTGAAAAATTTTCAAGAAAAGAAAAATATGCAAGACACCAAACTTAGAAATCCTTAATGCTTAGACACTATGAATGCAAGAATGCATATGAAAAATAACAAAAGACACAAAACAAGAAAACATAAAGATCAAACAAGAGGACTTGTCAAGAACAACTTGAAGATCATGAAGAACACCATGCATGAAATTTTCGAAAAATGCATAAATTTTAAAAACATGCAATTGACACCAAAATTAAAATTTAACTCTAGACTCAAACAAGAAACACAAAATATTTTTTTGATTTTATGATTTTGCAAAATTTTTTTTTTTCGAAATTTTATAGGAAAAACAAAATAAGAAATTCAAAATTTTTAATAAGAATTCCAGGAATCTTTCAATGTTAGCCTAAGGCTCCGATCCAGGAGTTGGACATGGCTTAATAGCCAGCCAGCTTTAGGATATAAATTAGGCATGCAACAGTTGATACTTCATCCAACTCCATATACTGATAAGGGGAAGCCTCAATCCAATTGAGTTAGATATGGCTTTTCAGCCAGCCAAGCTTCAACATGTTTCATGAAACACTAGAACTCATTCTTAAAAATTTTTAGAATAATTTTTCAAAAACAGAAGTAAAAAGTTTTTTGAAAGATTTTTGAAAATTTTTTTAAACAAAAAGAAAATTACCTAATCTGAGCAACAAGATGAACCGTCAATTGTCAAAACTCGAACAATCCCCGACAACGGCGCCAAAAACTTGGTGCACGAAATTGTGATCTCTAACAATGGCATTCAACTTGGTATGCGCATCTACTAACTCAGCACTTTCTTCACAACTTCGCACAACTAACCAGCAAGTGCACTGGGTCGTCCAAGTAATAAACCTTACGTAAGTAAGGGTCGATCCCACGGAGATTGTTGGTATGAAGCAAGCTATGGTCATCTTGTAGATCTCAGTTAGGCTAATTCAAATGGTTATGGAGTTTTCGAATATAAAGATAAATAAAACATAAAATAAAGATAAAAATACTTATGTAAATCATTGGTGGAAATTTCAGATAAGTGTACGGAGATGCTTTATCCCTGTTGAATCTCTGCAACATACTGCTTTCTTACTTTCAATCCTTCATACTCCTTTCCATGGCAAGCTGTATGTAGGGCATCACCATTGTCAATGGCTACTTTCCATCCTTTCAGTGAAAAAGGTCCAATTGCTCTTGTCATAGCACGGCTAATCATCTGTCGATTCTCGATTATGTCGGAATAGTATCTATTGATTCTTTTGCGTTTGTCATCACGCCCAACAATCGCGAGTTTGAAGCTCGTCACGGTCATTCAATCCCTGAATCCTACTCGGAATATCACAGATAAGGTTTACACCTTCCGAATTCTCAAGAATGACCGCCAAAGGGTTCTAGCTTATACCACGAAGATTCTGATTAAGGAATCCAAGAGACACACGCTCGGTCTAAGGTAGAACGGAAGTAGTTATCAGTCACGCGTTCATAAGGATGGATGATGATGAGTGTCACGGATCATCACATCCATCAGGTTGAAGTGCAACAGATATCTTAGAACAAGAATAAGCTGAATTAAAGAGAAAATAGTAGTAATTGCATTAAAACTCAAGTATAGCAGAGCTCCACACCCTTAGTCTATGGTGTGTAGAAACTCCACCGTTGAAAATACATAAGTGATCAAGGTTCAGGCATGACCGAATGGCCAGCCCCCATAAACGTGATCAAAGGATCATAAGGTAATCCAAAAATAATCCAAAGATGTCTAATACAATAGTCAAATGTCCTATTTATACTAGACTAGCTACTAGGGTTTACATAAATAAGTAATTAATGCCGAAATCCACTTCCGGGGCACACTTTGGTGTGTGCTTGGGCTGAGCTTGAGCTTTACATGTGCAGAGGCTTCTTTTGGAGTTAAACGCCAAGTTGTAACGTGTTTTTGGTGTTTAACTCTGGTTCGTGACGTGTTTCTGGCGTTTGACTCCAAAATGCAGCATGGAACTGGCGTTGAACGCCAGTTTACGTCATCTAATCTCGAATAAAGTATGGACTATTATATATTTCAGGAAAGCTCTGGATGTCTACTTTCCAACATTCTCTGATTCAGAAGATTCGACCTTATCTGTGGCATTTTGAGTAGCATCACTAAGGAGAATGAACTGCAAGAGCTTCACCCTCAATCAGAATGGATCCGCATTAACCCTGGGGTTCAGATATGGAGGAGCATTAGTGATCTCTCAACCGGCATTGATCACATACAGCCTGCCATAGAAGAAATCACTCACAATTGAAGAAGACAGTAAGACCGGATTAATCCAGAAAAACAAAGCATATCCAAGCCTTAACCATCTTCTTATCACTAGTTATAATCAACATAGTAATTCCATTTTGTTCCAATTTTATGTGTTTAAAAAAATCCAACAACTCTATTATCTGTTTGACTAAAATCTACAAGATAACCGTAGCTTGCTTTAAATCACAATCCTCGTAGGATCGATTCTGACAAAGGTAAGTGTCACTAATGCTCTCGAAGCTTAGGCATGCCCACATTAAGGGTCACGTTAGTTATACTAATGTGAACTCTAACGTAGGGAAAAGAGGCAAATAACGTTATTGGAAAAGGTGAATGCTAATGACGTTTGCGAAAGACCAAGAGGCAACGTTACTGGTCATGTTAGTGCCACTAACGTTGAAGTTAACATGGATCATTTTTGGGTTGGAACGTTAGTGAAAAAGGTGATCGTCACTAACGTTCTCGAACCCACATTTTTATTTAACGTTAACACCACTAACGTCCTAACTAACGTCCACCCATGCCTAACTCACACTTTCTCTGCAAGCAAAGCTGAGCCCACTGAAGACTGTAACTGCTTCAACTCAAGATCAAAGGCCCATATCCAAGACTTGAAGAATTGACTAGAAGATCAAGAAGAGTAGTATATATAGGAGTAGTTGAACTAGAAATGGGCTTGGCATTTTTGGAGAACTACACTCTGTATATTTACTTTTCTGCACTTTCTAGTTTGTTGAGGATGTACTCTTCTCTACCATTTTCCATTTCCAGAGCTATGAACAATTAAACCCCCTTTCATTGGGTTAGGGAGCTCTGTTGTAATTTGATGGATCAATTGTAGTTTTCATTCTTCTTCTTTTTTCTTTTCTCTTGATTTACTAGAAAGCTTTCTATCTTAATTCAATTGGTTAGTTATCTTGGAAAAGAAACTCTCCATAATTGGATCTCCTCTGAGCCTTGGAAAAGGGATGAGGAGATCATGCTAGAAATGCTTTCTCATGTTGGACCAAATTGGGGTTTGGACGGATATAGTGACATGTAATCCTCCCAACACTTTGATTTGGAAATACATGTGGTATAATCAGTGACCATACTTCATCTCTTCCCATGAGCAATTAAATCAAGGAATTGGGCTATTGTTCAAGCTAATAGAGATTGGGTTGCCAAGGAATTGGGATCCAATCACCTAAGATTGCCAAAGAGATCAATGAATGCATTGATTGAGGAAGAGATGAGAATGAACTTGAACCGGAGAATGAAACATCTCCTAAGCCCAATCAATCCCCCATTTCTGATCTTACCCATTCTCTTTACTTTATGCCGTTTATCTTCATGCTCATTTCCCCAAATTCCCATTTAAGATTCTGCAATTTACTTTCTGCACTTTACTTTTCTGCCATTTAATTTTTTGCAATTTTCAACTCAATTTCTGTTTAGCTCAACTAGCACATCTTTCCAACTAAAGTTGCTTGATCAATCAATCCCTGTGGGATTTTACCTCACTCTATTGTGAGTTTTTACTTGACGACAATTCGATATACTTGCCGAAGGAAAATTTGTTGAGAGACAAGTTTTCATGCATCAAGTTTATGGCGCCGTTGTCGGCGATTGATTTTGTATTGACAATGGTTAAGTTGGAAGATCACTAGCTTGAGCATTTTTCTTTTGCTTGTTTATTTTACCTAGTTATTTACTTTCAGTTTCAGTTACTTTCCTCCCTCATCCTATCTCCCCTCTTTGTTTTCTTTTTCTTTGTTGTTATTTACAATTCTGTCCACTAACCCACTAACTATTTGATAATTTGCACCACTTATACTAACAACCACTCTAAAAAGAATAATCTCTTCATTTTATTTCTTGTTGTGTGCTCTGTTAGTTGTATGATAGGGAGAAGAACCGGAGCTTCAACTTCCTTTGATTCTGAACCTGAGAGGACCTTCCTTAGATTAAGGAGGGAAGCAAGACGGAAAAGAGCTATTGGTGCTGAGGAAGAGGAAGAGTACTTTGAAACAAACATAGAGGAGAACATGGAAAACAACCATGGAGAAGAAGCTCACAACCATGCCAGAGAAGGCCCTGAGAATCATGCTTGGCAAGAGAGAAGAGTTCTAGGCTCTTACATCAATCCAAACCCAGGAAATTATGGAAGTAGTATACAAAAGCCAACCATACATGCCAATAACTTTGAATTAAAACCCCAGCTCA
This sequence comes from Arachis duranensis, assembly GCF_000817695.3. Taxonomy (NCBI): domain Eukaryota; kingdom Viridiplantae; phylum Streptophyta; class Magnoliopsida; order Fabales; family Fabaceae; genus Arachis; species Arachis duranensis. The sequence continues at coordinate 46,859,531 of NC_029780.3, forward strand.
TCACCCTTGTTCAGAACAACTGTTCATTCGGAGGAAGTGCCCAAGAAGACCCCAATCAACGTCTAACCAACTTTCTAAGAATATGTGACACTGTGAAGTCTAATGGTGTTCATCCGGATGTCTATAGACTGCTTTTGTTCCCTTTTTCACTCAGAGACAAAGCATCTAAATGGTTGGAATCTTTTCCGAAGGAGAGTTTGACAAATTGGGAAGATGTGTTGAACAAATTTTTGGCAAGATTCTACTCTCCTCAAAGAATCAACAGGTTGAGAGCTGAGGTACAAACCTTCAGGCAACAAGATGATGAAACTCTCTATGAGGCTTGGAAGAGGTTTAAGGACTTAACAAGAATGTGCCCACCAGACATGTTCAATGAATGGGTTCAACTACACATTTTCTATGAAGGTCTTTCCTACGAATCAAAGAAGGTCGTAGACCATTCATCAGGGGGTTCTCTAAACAAGAAGAAGACCATTGAAGAAGCCATAGATGTCATTGAGACTGTAGTTGAGAATGACTACTTCTATGCTTCTGAAATGAGCAACACTCGAAGAGTGATAGAGCTGAACCACATGGATGCACTGCTGGCTCAAAATAAGATAATCACCAAGCAGTTAGCCGATCTTAACAAGAAGGTGGAAGAGAACCAAGTTATAGCAGTCATCACTTCATCACCAGCTCAAGAAGGAGTGAATACAGGAGAAGAAGGTGACTGGGAGCAAGCCAACTATGTTGGAAACTCACCTAGACAGACCCATGATCCATACTCTAAAACTTACAATTCTGGTTGGAGAAACCACCCTAATTTTGGGAGGGGGAACCAACAAGACCAAGGCTAAGACCAAAGACGCCACAACCACAATCCCAACAACAATGTAACTCACCAACATCCCTCACATAGATCATATCAACACCCACCTAATCACCCTTCCCAACATCCATACCAAAACCAACATGACCACACTCAACCTCCTAACCGCAATCCACCATCACCCACCGAAGATAGACTCTCCAGAATTGAGGCCCTACTTAAAGGCATATGAAAGGAAGTTCAAGACAGTAAAGCTTTCCAGGAAGAAGTGCAATCCAATATATACAGAATCAAAATGCTGCCATCAAGAAACTTGAAACATAAATTGGCTACTTATTCAAACAAGCCCCTGGCCACAACATTCACAGCAACACTAATTCAACTCCAAGGGAGGAGTGTCAAGCTATCACCCTCAGAAATGGGAAGGAATTGAAGGAGACCTATAAGAAACCACAAGAGAAGAACTCGGATGAAAAAGAAAAGGGACAAGAGGAAATTAAAGTCTCCACTCCCAAGTCACATCAAGAGGGAGAAGTGCTGAAACCATACTTTCCAAAAGCCCCATACCCTCAGCAATTGAAGAAGAAGGGAGAGGACAACCAATTCTCAAGATTTTTGGAAATTGTCAAGAAACTACAGATTAACATACCCTTTGCTGAAGCAATAGAGCAAATGCTGCTCTATACCAAGTTCTTGAAGGAGTTGATGACCAAGAAGAGATGTTGGAAGAATAACGAGACTGTGGTACTCACCGAAGAATACAATGCCATCATCCAGCACAAATTGCCCCAGAAATTGAAGGATCTTGGGAGCTTCCAAATTCCTTGTATCATAGGGGAAATCACAGTGGAAAAGGCTTTATGTGATTTAGGAGGTAGCATAAATCCGATGTCCTTAGCAATGATGAGAAAAATGAGGATTGAGGAGGCCAAACCAACAAGAATGGCCCTGCAACTAGCAAACCGATCATTCAAGTTTCCTCACGGAATAGTAGAAGACTTATTGGTGAAGGTGGCAGACTTTATCTTTCCAGCAGACTTTGTAGTGTTGGATATGGAGGAAGGAGCCAAGACCTCTATCATCTTAGGAAGGCCATTCTTAGCCACTGCTGGAGCCATCATTGATGTCCAAAAGGGTGAACTTGTCCTTAGACTACATGAGGAGAAAATGATATTCAATGTGTTCAAGGCCATGAGTTACCCACAAGACTCATTGGGAGAATGTATGAGGTTGGACTCAGTGGATGCTGTAGTGCAAGAGACTCTTGAAGAAGAAGAACTTGAGGGGTTAACAGAAGAAGAGGAATCAGCATCAAGCGAAGAGGTTGCAACAGCTGAAATTCATGTTCAGGGCATACTAGAGGGGAAGGATGAAAGAAAAGAAGTACCAAACTTGAACTAAAGGCACTACCGCCCACTCTCAAGTATGCATACTTAGGAGAGAATGAAAGCTATTCAATGATCATAAATTCAGCCCTCAGCCAAGAACAAGAGGAAGAGTTACTTCAAGTCTTACAAAAGCATAAGGATGCCATTGGATGGACACTTGCTAACTTGAAGGAAATCAGTTTGGCCATATGCATGTATAAGATACTATTGGAAGATTATGCCAAACCGTCCATTCAACCCCAAAGGAGGCTGAATCCAGTTATGAAGGAAGTGGTACAGAAGGAAGTCATGAAGCTATGGCAGGGAGGAGTAATCTACCCAATTTCGAATAGCCCATGGGTCAGTCCTGTCCAAGTGGTCCCCAAGAAAGGAGGAATCACTATGGTACCCAATGAAAGGAATGAGCTAATCCCTACAAGAACTGTCACAGGATGGAGGATGTGTATTGATTACAGAAAACTCAATGAAGCCACAAGAAAAGATCACTTCCCACTTCCCTTCATGGACCAGATGCTGGAAAGACTTACAGGGCACGAATATTATTGTTTTCTAGATGGTTATTCAGGATATAACCAAATAGTGGTTGATCCAAGAGACCAGGAGAAAATATCATTTACTTGCCCATATGGAGTGTTTGCCTACAGGCGCATGCCATTTGGGCTATGTAATGCACCTGCAACTTTTCAATGCTGCATGCTTTCCATCTTCTTGGCTATGATAGAAAAGTTCATTGAAGTTTTCATGGATGACTTTTTAGTATTCAGAGATTCCTTTCCTAATTGCCTAAATCATCTTGCCTTGGTATTAAAAAGATGTCAAGAGACCAATCTGGTCTTGAATTGGGAAAAATGCCACTTTATAGTGACAGACGGAATAGTCCTTGGCCATAAAGTTTCTAACCAAGGTATTGAGGTAGACAGAGCTAAGGTGGAGCTAATTGAAAAATTACCTCCACCGAGTGATGTCAAGGCAATTAGGAGCTTTTTGGGGCATGCTGGCTTCTACAAAAGGTTTATTAAAGATTTTTCAAAGATAGCCAAGCCCTTAAGCAATCTCCTTATGTCTGATACACCATTTATCTTTGATGAGAAATGCATGCTCGCATTTGAAAACGTGAAAAAGAAGCTGTCCTCAGCTCCTATCATCACCCCACCTGATTGGGATTTTCCATTCGAACTGATGTGTGAAGCATCTAATTTTGAAGTTGGGGCAGTGTTAGGACAGAGAAAAGAAAATTTGGTGCATGTCATATACTATGCTAGCAAGGTCCTCAATGACACTCAACAAAATTATACCGCTACCGAAAAGGAGTTACTGGCAATAGTTTTTGCATTTGACAAATTTAGATCATACCTCATTAGTTCTAAAGCGATTGTTTTCATTGATTACACAACACTTAAATATCTATTTGCCAAATAGGAATCAAAACCAAGACTAATCAGATGGATCTTATTGTTGCAGGAATTCAATATTGAGATTAGATATAAAAAGGGCGTGGAGAACAAGGTAGCAGATCATCTATCCAGAATCCCTTGTGAGAAAGATGCTACACATGATATAAGTGTAAATGAGTTCTTTCCAGATGAGCAGTTAATGTTGGTTCACAAGGCACCCTGGTTTGCAGATATTGCCAATTTTAAGGCAGTGGTGACTTACCTCCTGGAATCAACAAACATCAAAGAAGAAAACTCATTAATGATGCTAAATATTTCATTTAGGATAAGTCATATCTCTTCAAGAAGTGCTCAGATGGAATCCTCAAAAGATGCATTTCAGAAGAAGAGGGACGACAGGTCCTGTGGAGTTGCTATAGTTCTAGCTATGGAGGTCATTTTGGAGGAGAAAGAACCGCAGCAAAGGTGCTGCAATGTGGGTTCTTCTGACCCACTATCTTCAAGGATGCTAAGAAACTTGTAAGGAGCTGCGACGAGTGCCAGAGGGCTGGAAACCTGCCCAAGAGAAATGATATGTCACAGCAATTCATCTTAGAACTCGAACTGTTCGATGTATGGGGGATCGACTTCATGGGACCGTTCCCAACCTCATATTCGAACAAATATATTTTGGTGGCAGTGGACTATGTATCTAAGTGGGTGGAGGTCGTGGCAACCCCAACAAATGACAACAAGGTGGTCATAAACATTCTTAGAAATAATATCTTCAGCAGATTTGGAGTTCCACGAGCCCTCATCAGTGACGGAGGGAGTCATTTCTACAACAGACCATTGGAAACCCTACTCCTCAGGTATGGGGTGAAGCATAAGGTTGCCACACCTTATCACCCCCAAACAAGTGGGCAAACCGAGATATCCAATAGAGAGTTAAAAAGGCTCTTGGAAAAGACTGTGGGGGCATCAAGAAAGGACTGGGAGAAAAAGCTGCATGATGCTCTTTGGGCGTACAGGACAGCCTTCAAAACACCAATTGGGATGTTCCCATATCAACTGGTGTATGGAAAGGCCTGTCACTTACCATTAGAGTTGGAGCACAAAGCCTTTTGGGCTCTCAAGATACTAAACCTCGACAGCACTACTGCAGGTGAAAAGAGGGTCTTGCAGCTGCAAGAACTGGAAGAGTTTAGGTCTCAAGCCTATGAAAACACCAAGATCTATAAGGAAAAAGCAAAAAGAAGACATGATCTCAACCTGGCACCAAGAAGTTTCGAAGAAGGACAACATATACTCTTCTACAACTCCAAACTGAGACTCTTCCCTGGAAAACTCAAATCAAGGTGGTCCGGACCCTTTTTGGTCACAAAAGTCTCACCTTATGGACACATAGAAATCATGGAAGAAAGCTCAAGGAGGACATTCACTGTGAATGGACAAAGACTCAAATACTACTTGGGCAGCATGGGGGAAGACCCCAAACAGAAGTATAATCTCAACTAGAGAAGCCACTGTCGAGCTAGCGACGCTAAAAAAGCGCTTTGTTAGGAGGCAACCCAACCTGAGGTAGTTTCTTTTCATTATTGTCTCAATAAAGGATTCAAGTAGAATTCTCCATATTGTGATGAGCTAAGTTTGGTGTTGCACACCAAAACCTTCAAAAGGTAAATGTGAAACTCTAAGTTTGGTATTCCACTAAAGACTCCACCTAAAGAGTGCATTGCAACCCTTCATTGATAAAGCATCTGCTCTAACAAACAGAGAAACTACTTGACAAATGTTTAATCTCTAATGCATAGTTTGCTTTTCCAATTCATAATTGATTCTTAATAAAAGCACCTGAGGTTTCTGCATGTATTCAATTTGTTACATTAGGCAAAGAACTAAGTTTGGTGTTCACACACCAAATTAAGTTCAGAAATTCACAAGCATACATGCATGCTAACTATTTTCCAAGTGCTTGGAGAAACAAGCAACTTCTAATAGTTTTATAGGAAGTCAATCAATCTCAGGAAGGAACCATACATCATCATCCAAGGAAGACATCAAGAGGTTGTATTGAACTATCTCTGAGTTGTAGTGCTTTAATTGGAAGAATGATTGAATATTGTTCTCAAGGATATCCATATTCTGCTTGTTCTCTCCTTAATCACATCTAAGTGTGTTGGTCTAAGTCCCTAGCTTTCATTTTCATCTTTCTTACATGTATACTTGTCCTTTAAGTCAATATAAAAGAAAATGTATGAAAAACAAGAGTGGGTTTATCTTATAAAGTGAGTTCTTAAGTTTGTGGTATGGTAATTAATTAGCTAAGTTGGTTCACCAACAAGGTATATAGGCAAATATATACTCTTAATCACATGCTTGGAACACATCCTATTGAGACTAACTAAATAACAAGATCCTAATAAGAAAAAGAGAAAGAACAACAAGAGTTTGAAAAGGAAACAAAAACAATAAGAAATAAGGCTAGGCACCAAGGGTTTGAATATTGAGGCATGTGTCTATGGTGTTCCTGTGCAAAGGATATGCTTGGATGAATAAGCTCTCAGGGGTGCCTTATCACTTGGTAACTTGGGTTAACTTACCCGGGATTATCAGCTGAAAGTCCAATATCAAGAGCAACCTTTGCTACAGAGCACTTAGTAACCCAAAGAGGTGCTGGACACCAAGGTCTCAAGGAAGAAAAATAACAAACCATGTGCCTGTGGTGTGCATGTATGGGGGAAAGAGACTTGAGGGAGTAAGTCCTTAGGGGTGTCTCAACACCTAGCACCTTGAACCAACTGGTTCGGGAGTGTTGGCTGAAAGCTTATTTTAAAGAGTCGCCCTCTCACAGAGCATTTAGCCTAAAAAGAATGCAATAAACCCTGGAAAAAAAGGGAGGATCAATAAATAAGAAGTCTCAAAGGATGCAATCAATCAAGTATTCAAGGGCATGATAAGGACCTGAAAACCAGTAAAGGAATGAACCTAAGTTGCTATGCATGAAACCCCATAAACCAAGAATTGGACTTCTATAATAACGGATTATTTATCTTGTTCTTTCATTCATTTTTCCTATGTTTCAGTACTTGCTTAGGGACAATCAAGCTTTAAGTTTGGTGTTGTGATGCCAGGGCATCTTGGCCAGTTTCACTGACCTTTTCTTTACTGTTTTAGGGTAGTTTCATGCATTTTCTTAGTAAATAAGCAAGTTTTGGACAAAAAATACACTTACACGTTGATTCAATCAAACATTGTGAACTTTACATGATTTCATGAGAATTAGGTAGGAACTGAATGATATAATTGATGATGCATAATCTCATGACTTGGAACAGAGCTTTGATGCACTTTAATTGCTTGATTTCAGGATAAAGAAAGCAAGAAGGAGCCACGTTAGCAGCCACGTTAATCTAATTAACGTGACCACTGACATGGAATGGAGACAAGCTTGTAGCGTTAATGGAAAAAGTGATCGCCAATAACGCCTTCGAAGCCATCATAGCCCACGTTAGTTTCCATGTTAAGTATATTAACGTGGTAGCTAACATGGAGGAAAGGAGGAGCTCCAACGTTAGTGGTAAAAGTGAATGTCAATAACGTTCCACAAAGGCATATTTAGCCACGTTAAGAGTCACGTTAATCCAATTAACGTGAACTCTAACGTGGGAGGAGGAAGCAATCGCCAATGTTAGTGACACTCACCTTTGTCACTAACGTTGGACAAAGCCAATAGTGCCCACGTTAGTGGTCACGTTAAGACCACTAACGTGAAGAGTAACAAGGAGCTAAGCATGATGAGCCAACGTTAGTAACACTCACCTTTGTCACTAACGTTGGAGATGGCAATCACCACCACGTTAGTGGTCACGTTATCTCAATTAACGTGAACTCTAACGTGGGAAGGAGGGGCATTTGGAGTGTTAGTGACAAAGGTAAGTGTCACTAACGCTCTTGAAGCTTAGGCATTCCCACGTTAAGGGTCACGTTAGTTATACTAACTTGAACTCTAACGTGGGGAAAAGAGGCAAATAACAACGTTATTGGAAAAGGTGAATGCCAATAACCTTTCCGAAGGACCAAATGGCAACGTTAGTGGTCACGTTAGTGCCACTAATGTTGAAGTTAACGTGGATCATTTTTGGGTTGGAACGTTAGTGAAAAAGGTGATCGTCACTAACGTTCTCGAACCCACATTTTCATTTAACGTTAACACCACTAACGTTTGATAGGCGAAATTATGATTTAGATGTGAAACTGTTGTTCGAAATTGATTGTTCCTGGCAATGTCACCAAAAAATCGGTGCACAATACCATGGTCCAAACATGACTTCACAACTTCGCGCAACTAACTAGCAAGTGCACTGGGTCGTCCAAGTAATACCTTACGTGAGTAAGGGTCGATCCCATGGAGATTGTTGGTATGAAGCAAGCTATGGTCATCTTGTAAATCTCAGTTAGGCGGATAATAAATGGTTATGGAGTTTTCGAATAATAATAATAAATAAACAGAAAATAAAGATAGAAATACTTATGTAAATCATTGGTGAGAATTTCAGATAAGTGTATGGAGATGCTTTGTTCCTTTTGAATCTCTGCTTTCCTACTGCTTTCATCCAATCCTTCTTACTCCTTTCCATGACAAGCTGTATGTAGGGCATCACCGTTGTCAATGGCTACATTCCATCCTCTCAGTGAAAATGGTCTAAATGCTCTGTCACAGCACGGCTAATCATCTGTCGGTTCTCGATCATGTTGGAATAGAATCCATTGATTCTTTTGCGTTTGTCATCACGCCCAGCAATCGCGAGTTTGAAGCTCGTCACAGTCATTCAATCCCGAAATCCTACTCGGAATACCACAGACAAGGTTAGACTTTCCGGATTCCCATGAATGCCGCCATTCATTCTAGCTTAAACCACGAAGATTCTGATTAAGGAACCCAAGAGATATGTGCCCGGTCTAAGGTAGAACGGAAGTGGTTGTCAGTCACGCGTTCGTAGGTGAGAATGATGATGAGTGTCACAGATCATCACATTCATCATGTTGAAGTGGAACGAATATCTTAGAATAAGAATAAACTAAATTGAATAGAAAATAGTAGTAATTGCATTAAAACTCGAGGTACAGCAGAGCTCCACACCCTTAATCTATGGTGTATAGAAACTCCACCGTTGAAAATACATAAGTGATGGTGGTCCAGGCATGGCCGAATGGCCAGCCCCCAAAATGTGATCAATAGTCTCCTAAGATGAATAAATTAAAACTGAGACTAGAGATGAAAATACAATAGTAAAAGGTTCTATTTATACTAGACTAGCTACTAGGGTTTACAGAAATAAGTAATTGATGCAAAAATCCACTTCCGAGGCCCACTTGGTGTGTGCTTGGGCTGAGCTTGAGCTTTACACGAGCTGAGGCTTCTATTGGAGTTGAATGCCAAGTTGTAACATGTTTTTGGCGTTCAACTCTGGTTCGTGACGTGTTTCTGGCGTTTGACTCCAGAATGCAGCGTAGAACTGGCGTTGAGCGCCACTTTGTGTCATCTAATCCCGAATAAAGTATGGACTATTATATATTGCTGGAAAGGGAGGTCAGAATCCAACAGCATCAGCAGTCCTTTGTCAGCCTTTTATCAGAGTTTTGCTCAGGTCCCTCAATTTCAGCCAGAAATTACCTGAATCACAGAAAACACACAAACTCATAGTAAAGTCCAGAAATTTGAATTTAGCATAAAAACTAATGAAAACATCCCTAAAAGTAACTAGATCCTTCTAAAAAACTACCTAAAAACAATGCCAAAAAGCGTATAAATTATCCGCTCATCAACGTCCTAACTAACGTCCACGCATGCCTAACACACACTTTTTCTGCAAGCAAAGCTGAGCCTACTGAAGACTGTAACTACTTCAACATAAGATAAAAGGCCCATATCCAAGACTTGAAGAACTGACTAGAAGATCAAGAAGAGTAGTATATATAGGAGTAGTTTTGAACTAGAAAGGGGCTTGGCATTTTTGGAGAACTACACTCTGTATATTTACTTTTCTGCACTTTCTAGTTTGTTGAGGATGTACTCTTCCCTACCATTTTCTATTTCTAGAGCTATGAACAACTAAACCCCCTTTCATTAGGTTAGGGAGCTCTGTTTTAATTTGATAGATCAATTGTAGTTTTCATTCTTCTTCTTCTTTCTTTTCTCTTGATTTACTAGAAAGTTGTCTATCTTAATTCAATTGGTTAGTTGTCTTGGAAAAGAAACTCTCCATAATTAGATCTCCTCTGAGCCTTGGAAAAGGAATGAGGAGATCATGCTAGAAATGCTTTCTCATGTTGGACCAAATTGGGGTTTGGACGGATATAGTGACATGTAATCCTCCCAACCCTTTTATTTGGAAATACATGTGGTATAATCAGTTACCATACTTCATCTCTTCCCATGAGCAATTAAATCAAAGAATTGGGCAATTGTTCAAGCTTAGAGATATTGGGTTGCCAAGGAATTGGGATTCAATCACCTAAGATTTCCAAGGAGATCAATGAATGCATTGATTGAGGAAGAGATGAGAATGAACTTGATTCGGAGAATGCAACATCTCCTAAGCCCAATGAATCCCCCATTTCTGATCTTACCCATTCTCTTTACTTTATGCCATTTATCTTTATGCTCATTTCCCAAATCCCCATTTAAGATTCTGCAATTTACTTTCTGCACTTTACTTTTCTGCCATTTAATTTTCTGCAATTCTCAACTCAATTTCTGTTTAGCTCAACTAGCACATATTTCCAACTAAATTTGCTTGACTAATCAATCCCTATGGGATTCGACCTCACTCTATTGTGAGTTTTTACTTGATGATAATTCGGTATACTTGCCGAAGGGAAATTTGTTGAGAGACAAGTTTTTTCGTGCACCAGGTATGGAGAAGTGAGGGATGAATGTGGATGGAATCGTGGATAAGGGGGACATAGAAGAGGAAGGTTTGAATCGTCAAAGGGTAGGGTTGGGGTTTAACCATGGCGAAACCCTTCCTTCATGCTTCGAAAAACTGCATACTGGGCACTAAACGCCAGGCTGGCATTTAGCGCCAGCAATGGGCACATTTTTTTTCAGAAAAGGGATGAGCACCCTAGCGCTAAACGCTGAGCCTAGCGTTTAGCACCCCAAGGGAGTGCCAAAATATAGAGAAAATGCCCAATATGGGCGTTTAACTCCCATGCTCACACCCCTTTCTGGCGCTAGCGCCACTGCGCTGCTCCTCTTCTGGAGCTAAACGTCCTTGGCATTTAGCGCCCAAGCCTGTTTTGCTCCAAGGAGTTCTATTTTTCTATCTGAGTATTCCTGCCCCTGTTCTAAGTATTGTCCATGATAAAAAACATTATAAAACATAGGAAAACTATGAAAATACAAATTGAAAACTAAATGAAATTAAAACTAAAATCACAATAGAAATAAAATGGAAATACTAAAGGATACTTATGGCTGGGTTACCTCCCAACAAGCGCTTCTTTACCGTCACTAGTTTGACGGTTAGCTCATCTATGGAGGAGGATCATAGCAGCTCAGATCTTTACCCCTCATTTTCAATTTTTTTCCTATGCTCTCATGAATAAACTCAACATGCTCTAGAGATAGGATCTTATTCACAGTATGTGGTATGACTAGACTTCTAGTGAATATCACTTCATCCCAGGTGAGAAGTCTTCGGTAGGAATCTTCTTATTCCTCAAGCCCTTTGGTGCCTTTTTCTTGGGACCTCTTCCCTCCTTGGTGGATGGTGAATGCCCAACACCAAACTTAGGTTTGATGTTTGGGGTAACTATATGAGTTTTTACCAAGGGGGGAGGCTTAAGCAATGAGCTCTGCATGCACGTACCTTCTTTTCCAGAGGGTGGTGAAAGTTTAAAAACCTTGAACACCAAATAGTCTTCCCATAGCCTCAGAACTAACTCTCCTTCTTAACATCTATCAGTGCTCTCCCTATGGCTAGGAATGGTCTTCCTAGGAAGAGGGAGTCATTTGCATCCTCTCCCATGTCAAGTATCACAAAATCTGTAGGGAGGAAGTTCTCTCCAACCTTTACTAGGACATTTTCCACCAATCCGTGCGCCTGCTTTCGAGACTTGTCAGCCATCTCCAGTGCTACCCTTGTAGGCTATGCTTCTTGAATTTTCAATTTCCGAATCATAGATAATGGCATCAGATTGATGCTTGAGCCAAGATCACAAAGAGCCTTTTCAAA
>NC_029780.3:46871382-46871786 GCF_000817695.3 Arachis duranensis
AAAGCTCCTCGGATCTGGCATCTTCCTTGGTAGCTTGCTTTGAATAAGTGCACTGCACTCCTTGGTCAGCACCACTATTTCATATCCCCTAAGGCATTCTTCTCAGAAATTAAGACTTTCATGAGTGCCACATAGGGAGGCATTTTCTCTAAAACCTCAGCAAAAGGAACATTGATTTGTAGCTTTTAAAGATTTCCAAGAACTGAGAGAGCTGCTCGTCCTTGGTCTCATCTTGCAAATATGAGGTTGTGGTGCTTCAGGCTCTCAAACAAGTGCCCTAGGTTGGGCGTGTGACAATGTAATCTCAGCCTGTCTTGGAGCTTCTTTCTCCTTTGGCTCCTCAGCAACTTCCACCTCCTTAGGTACGGCTTTTTTAGTCCATGTAAATGCCTTACATTCCTCTC
>NC_029780.3:46871892-46877412 GCF_000817695.3 Arachis duranensis
TCTCACTTGTACCTTCAAATTCCGAATGGAAGCTCTAGTCTCTTGCATGAAGCTATGAGTGGTCTTCAAAAGTTCTATTACTAGAGTGGCTAGGTCAGGAGTACGTTGGGGCTGAGTAGATGCCTTCTGTTGTTGAGAAGCTTGAAATTGGCGGTTGTTGAAATTGTTGAACTTGTTTTGATTGAAACCTCCTTGAGAGTTGTTGTTGAAGTTTTTCTAAGACTTCTGAGGTTGCTCTCTCCACCCAAGGTTAGGGTGATTCCTCCATACCTAATTGAATGTATTTGAATAGGGATCATTGTTGGGATTTCTGGAGAAATTTCTTATATAATTTACTTGCTCAGGAGTGGTTTGAGCATAATTATAGTTCTCTGATGAGAGGACTTTTGCGTGGTCTAGAAAATTGCGGATAAATCCTCGTTGCAAGTATAGTTTCTAAACCTTCAAAAGTCCTGTCATACAAACGTTTTGGGTGTCACAAGTAAGAAACCCCTTTAGAAATTGTTAACCGAGTATTCAAACCTCGGGTCGTCTTCTCAAGGAACTGCGAGGAAGTATGTTCTTATTATTGGCTATAAATGTTGTGAATTCGGGGTTTAGAAGGTGAGAAGCAAGTGATTTAAATGACAAGTAAAGTAAATGGCAATTAAAAATAAATAAATAACTGTAAAACAACTTTTGGCAAGATAAGGGAATTTAGAGGTTTAACTTAGTTATCTCTCTCAACTATAATAAAAGTTGAATCTAAACTCCACTTGGTCAACCTTTGCCAGGGCAAAGAAAAGTCAAGGGACTAATTAAACTGACATTTGAATCCTAATTATTTCCTAAGAAAAGGTTGGGATTATTTAGGTTTAGCTCAATTAGCAAGATAACGGTTATTAATTATGTTGAGTCTAATAACTGTTGAGTTACTAAATTCCTAATCAGAACCAAAAGGGAAAAAAAAGTAAAATTGCTGGAATAATAAAAATATCCTTGGATGAGAAGCAATGGCAATTTAATTCAAAGAGAATAATTATAAACTGAAAATACCTCAATTATCATTAAATAAAAATGTCATCAACAGCCAATTGGGCAACATCAATCAAACATAATAAAGGCTTCAGAGTAATCAAAATATAAAAGAGAAATTAAATATTAAAAAAGAATATTAAACCTGGATCGAGAGTCACTCTAGAAAGCTAAGAGAAGTCCTAAATCCTAATTTCTAAAAACACTACCTAAATCCTAAGAGAGAGAGAGAGAGAGAGAGGAGAGAACCTCTCTCTCCAAAACTACATCTAAAATATGAAAAGTAAATTATGAGAGGCCTCCCTATGAATTGATGCATTCCCCAACTTTATAGCCTCTAATATGTGTTCTCTGGGCCGAAAACTGGGTCAGAAACAGCCCAGAAATTACTTCCAGTGCTTTCTGGTCCGTACAGGTCGTGGAAAAGTGACGCGGCCGCGTCGTTCACGCGACCGCGCGGATTGGGTGTTGGCCAGGTCACGCGTCCGCGTGACCCACGCGTTCGCGTCACCTGGCATCGAGGCAACTATGGCAAATTATATATCAAATCGAATCCCTAGACGTTAGCTTTCCAACGCAACTAGAACCGCGTCGTTTGGACCTCTGTAGCTAAAGTTATAACCGTTTGAGTGCGAAGAAGTCAGGCTGGACAGCTTAACAGTTTCTCCAACTTCTTGCATTCTTTTCACTTTTGCATGCTTCCTTTCCATCCTCTGAGCCATTCCTGCCTTTATAATATAAATAGTGGTTTATCAACCTCCCCACACTTATAAAGATGAAGAGGAAAGGTGAAATGTTATGAAATGCAACCTATGTATATGAATGCAGCTACATGCAAAATGTTTCTACCTACTTGGTTTAAAAGTAAATAAATTCTCCAAGAATAAATATAAACCAAATTCCACTAATTCAAATTACACAATAAAAGATAAGTAAACTTGTAAGAAGATAGCTCATGAAAACAGGGAACATAGAATCAAGCATTGAACCCTCACAGGAAATGTATATGCACTTCTAATCTCTCAAGTGTCTAGGGTCAATCACTCTACTCTTCCCTATTCATGCTTTCTAACACTTTGTTCTTCATCTAACCAATCAACAATATTTAATGCATCAATGCAAACATCATGAGGTCTTTTCAAGGTTGTAATGGGGCTAAGGTAAGGGTATGGGTATATATATGGCTAAGTGAGCTTTATAAAGTGAATCCTTGATTAGTCTAAGATCTCACCTAGCATGCATACACTCTATATAACTTTAAAATCATACCTAGCTACCCATAATTTTTCCCACTTTTGTATTACATGCTCATGTTTCACTTTTTATGTTTATCCCATGTGCATTATTTTCATTGGGGAATTTCTTTTTGTATCCCCTTTTATTCAGATGCTGATTTTTTTTTTTATGCACATGGTAATATATTTTTTTTTGATGCACATGGTAATTGAATCACTTTGATTTTTTTATGAGCATGCTTTCCAAATTTATTTTTATTTCTTTTTTAATCTTCCTAACCCTTTGTTTCTATCACTCATGTTCCCACAAGGTTTCCCACATTTAACTCTATTCATGATTTTCTATCTTAAGCTAACCAAGGATTCAACTTGGGATTTTTATTTTGTTTTTCTGCTTAAGGCTAGTATTGTGGTTTATAGAACAAGAGGGGATTAAAAGCTCAAGGGGGCTAACAAGGGTGATGTAAAAGGTAGGCTAATTTTGGGATAAGTGAGCTAGAATTAACAATGGCCTCAATCATATGCAATCATTTAAATACACTAAATATTGGATATATAGAATGAAACAAAGCTAAGATTGCGATCATAGAGAAGTAAACACACAAGAATAAAATGTTTATGGTTAAATAATGTAACCATGTAAATAAGCTCAAATCTCACAGGTTGTGTGTTCTTTGGCTCAAAAACTATGTTCCAATTACAACTTCAAACAAATTTTTAACATAAAAATTTTCAATTTAAATTAGTGAAATTTTTCAAAAATAGGATTTTAAAAGAAATTTATTATTTCAACCAAGTAGTAACTAAATGCACAAAATCATCAAATAAATATGCAATCAAATATGCAGATGCAACAATGAACAAATAAAGAAAATAAGATTATTGGTGTTGAAAAGAAAGTACTAACCCACGGAGATCGGTATCGACCTCCCCACACTTAAAGATTGCACCGTCCTCGGTGCATGCTGAGATGTGCAGGTGGACGGGTTGTTCCAACTGAAGCTTTTCTTCAAGATTTTGCAGATGGACTTGTGTGTCTCCCCATGTAAACGTCTTCCGATTCCCTTTCGGGTGGCCATCCTGAAAGAAAAAGGGAAGAAAAAGTAACCCAGTAATAAAGATAAGAAATAAAATGAACTATGGGTGGGTTAATGCCAAATGATAATGGTCTCATTTACATGGAAGCTTCAACATGTACGTGAGAAAATGATAGAAGCCATGGCATACCAGTGGTATAAAATTTGTAACATAGGGGAGGAGAGTGTAAGACAATATAAATTCATGTCAATGCAAAATTAATACAAATAACATAAAAGATTGAGTTAAATAGTATTGCCCAACAGTGTAAAACAAGTTACCAAAATAAATTCAAGAAAAGATGTAACAGATGAATAAGAAGGGATATTTAACACCAATGGAAAAATAAAAAAAATTCAGAATAGAAAAGAAAAATATGCACAAATTTAAAATGCAATGAATGAGATATGCAAATAAATTAAAATAAAATAAAAAGAAAAAATAAGAAGAATGAGAAGGGAAAGAAGGGAAAAGGAAGTAAATAAGAAAGGAGAAGAAAAATTAGGATTTGGAGGAGAGAAAGATAAGATATGTGGCAATTTTAGGGTGAGCTGTGCGGCGCATGCGACGCGGCCGCGGAAGGCACGCATTCGTGTGGGTGCGCGTCAGGTAAGACGACGCGATAGCGTCAGTCACGCGGTCGCGTGACCCGTGTTGCGCTGCTGGCGCGAGTGCAGCCTCGCGCCAGCACAACTCTCTGTTCAAATTAATTTATTTGCCAAAATTGGGGTGACGCGGCCGCGTGGGGCACCGGTCGCGTGATAAGGATTGTGCCTCCAACACCAATCCAGCACCACTCTCGCACAATATTTCATTGTGCACCCTTTTACGTCGAAAACACAGGGCACGCGGTCGCATGGGAGGCCATACTTCCCATTCGACGCGGACGCGTCAGCAACGCGGTCGCGTGGGTCGATATGTGCTATTAGCACACCTCCAGCCACGCTCCTGCGTGACTCTCTGTTCACTTTTAATTTTCCTTTCTCTCCAAGCGACGCGGATGCGTCGCTGATGCGATCGCGTCGCGTACCGAAAATTTTCTTTTTTTTTATATATATGCATGAACAATGCAGAATGCAGTGATTAACATGAATGCTATGCATGATTCCAGGTTTAATAAATTAAAATGAAAAAGGAAAAATGAAAGCAATCAACAAGAAATAAATTGAAAAAGAAGCGACCGTACCATGGTGGGTTGTCTCCCACCTAGCACTTTTAGTTATAGTCCTTAAGTTGGACATTGGAGGAGCTTCCGGTTAGGGTGGCTTATGTTTAAATTCGTCCAAAAATCTCCACCAGTACTTGGAATGCCAATAGCCTCCGGGGTCCCAAACTAGGCATGTGAAGCTTCTGAGCAGCTTCAAACAGATTTTTAGGTTCCTGATGAGCGGATAATTTATACGTTTTTTGGCATTATTTTTAGGTAGTTTTTAGTAAGTTCAAGCTACTTTTAGGGATGTTTTCATTAGTTTTTATGTTAAATTCACATTTCTGGACTTTACTATGAGTTTGTGTGTTTTTCTGTGATTTCAGGTAATTTCTGGCTGAAATTGAGGGACTTGAGCAAAACTCTGAAAAAGGCTGACAAAAGGACTGCTGATGCTGTTGGAATCTGACCTCTCTGCACTCGAAATGGATTTTCTGGAGCTACAGAACTCCAATTAGCGCGCTCTCAACGGCGTTGGAAATTAGACATCCAGAGATTTCCAGCAATATATAATAGTCTATACTTTATTCGGAAATTGACGACGTAACTTGGCGTTGAACGCCAAGTACATGCTGCTGTCTGGAGTTAAACGCCAGAAACACGTCATGATCCGGAGTTGAACGCCCAAAACACGTTATAACTTGGAGTTCAACTCCAAGAAAAGCCTCATCTCATGGATAGATCAAGCTCAGCCCAAGCATACACCAAGTGGGCCCCGGAAGTGGATTTATGCATCAATTACTTACTCATGTAAACCCTAGTAGCTAGTCTAGTATAAATAGGATAAGTTACTATTGTATTAGAATCTTTTGACAGTTTAATCTTTTGACTTTTTAGTCTTTGATCATTCGGTCTTCTGATCATTTAGGGGGCTGGCCATTTGGCCATGCCTGAACCTTTCACTTATCTATTTTCAACGGTGGAGTTTCTGCACACCATAGATTAAGGATGTGGAGCTCTGCTGTACCTCAAGTTTCAATACAATTA
>NC_029780.3:46877954-46880328 GCF_000817695.3 Arachis duranensis
TGTGATCACAATTTCGTCCACCAAGTTTTTGGCGCCGTTGCCGGGGATTATTCGAGTTGTGTGAAAGTATAAATCACAATTTCGTCCACCAAGTTTTTGGCGCCGTTGCCGGGGATTATTCGAGTTGTGTGAAAGTCGGAATCACAATTTCGTCCACCAAGTTTTTGGCGCCGTTGCCGGGGATTGTTCGAGTATGGACAACTGACGGTTCATCTTGTTGCTCAGATTAGGTAATTTTCTTTTCAAAAACTTTTCAAAAATCTTTTTTTTCAAAATTTTCTTTTCTTTTTCGTTTTTCCAAAAAAAATATTTTTGAAAAAAATAAAATAAAAATACAAAAAAATTAGAAAATCATAAAAATAAAAAAATATTTTGCATTTCTTGTTTGAGTCTTGAGTCAATTTTTAAGTTTGGTGTCAATTGCATGCTTTAAAAATTTTTCTTGCATTTTTCGAAAAATTCATGCATTCATAGTGTTCTTCATGATCTTCAAGTTGTTCTTGACAAGTCTTCTTGTTTGATCTTGATGTTTTCTTGTTTTGTGTCTTTTGTTGTTTTTCATGTGCATCTTTGCATTCATATTTTCCAAGCATTAAAAATTTTCTAAGTTTGGTGTCTTGCATGTTTTCCATGCATTAAAGATTTCTAAGTTTGGTGTCTTGCATGTTTTCTTTGAATCAAAAATCTTGCAAAATTATGTTCTTGATGTTCATCATGATCTTCAATGTGTTCTTAGTGTTCATCTTGACATTCATAGTGTTCTTGCATGCATTTTGTGTTTTGATCCAAAATTTTCATGTTTTGGGTCATTTTCGTGTTTTTTTTCTCTCATAATTAAAAATTCAAAAATAAAAAAATATCTTTTCCTTATTTTTCTCATAATTTTCGAAAATTTGAGTTTACTTAGTCAAAAATTTTCAAAATTAGTTGTTTCTTACAAGTCAAGTCAAATTTTCAATTAAAAGAATCTTATCTTTTTAAAATCTTTTTCAAAAATCATATCTTTTCAATTTTATCTTTGTTTTTCGAAAATTTTCAAAAATATTTTTCAAAATCTTTTTCTTATCTTTATATCATATTTTCGAAAATTAGCTAACAATTAATGTGATTGATTCAATAAATCTTTTTATCTTTTATCTTATCTTTTTCAAAAATTTTATCTTTTTCAAAATTTGATTTCAAAATATCTTATCTAACCTCTTATCTTCTTATCTTTTCAAATTTGATTTTAATATCTTTTTCAACTAACTCTTTGACTTTGTGTTTGTTTCTTATCTTTTTTAAAACCACCTAACTACTTTTCCCTCTCTAATTTTCGAAAATATTTCATCTCTTTTTCAAAAAAAAAAGATTCTTTTTGTTTTAAATTTTAATTTTAATCTTATCTTATCTCTAATTTTCGAAAATTACTAACCCTTTTTTTTAAATTATTTTCAAATTTTCTATCTCTTCTCTCTTATTCTATTTAATTATTTAATTACTAACACTTCTCTTCACCTCTCTTCATCTAAAAAAATCCGAACCCACTCTTCTTCATTCTTCTTCCCTTTCTTTTTCTACTAACATAAAGGAATCTCTATACTGTGACATAGAGGATTCCTCTTCTTTTCTTGTTTTCTTCTCTTTCATATGAGCAGGAACAAGGAAAAAGGCACTCTTGTTGAAATTGATCCAGAACCTGAAAGGACTCTGAAGAGAAAAATTAAGAGAAGCTAAGTTACAACAATCTAAAGGTAACCTTTCAGAAACATTAGAACAAGAGAAGGAGATGGCAGCCGAAAATAATAATACTACAAGGAGAATGCTTGGTGACTTCACAAAGCCAACATCCAAATTTGATGGAAGAAGCATCTCCATTCCTGCCATTGGAGCCAACAATTTTGAGCTGAAACATCAGCTAGTTGCCTTAATGCAACAAAACTGCAAGTTTTATGGACTTTCATCTGAAAATCCTTATCAGTTTTTAACTGAGTTCTTGCAGATCTGTGAGACTGTAAAGACGAATGGAGTTGATCCTGAAGTCTACAGACTCATGCTTTTCCCTTTTGCTGTAAGAGACAGAGCTAGAATATGGTTGGATTCAGAACCCAATGATAGCCTGGACTCCTGGGATAAGCTGGTCACTGCCTTCTTGGATAAATTCTTTCCTCCTCAAATGCTGAGCAAGCTGAGAGTGGATGTTCAGACCTTCAAGCAAAAAGATGGTGAATCCCTCTATGAAGCTTGGGAAAGATACAAGCAGCTACCCAAAAGGTGTCCATCTGACATGTTTTCAGAATGGACCATATTAGATATATTCTATTATGGTCTATCTGAATTTTCGAAAATGTCATTGGACCACTCTGCAGGTGGATCTATTCACCTAAAGAAAACG
>NC_029780.3:46881531-46882749 GCF_000817695.3 Arachis duranensis
AAAAATCACACCCTGGAGGAAGCACAGACTGGCGTTCAACGCCAGTAAGGAGCATTTGGCTGGCGTTCAATGCTATAACAGAGCATGAAACTGGCACTGAATGCCAGAAACAAGCAACATTCTGGTGCTGATTGCCAGGAATGTGCCTAGAGGAAAAGCTGGCGTTGAACGCCAGTAACAAGCATGAAACTGGCGTTCAACGCCAGAAACATGTTACATGTGGGCGTTGAACGCCCAGAATATGCACCACTCGGCGTTTAAATGCCAGAATGGTGTGCAAAGGCATTTTACATGCCTATTTGGTGCAGGGATGGAATTCCTTGACACGTCAGGATCTGTGGACCCCACAGGATCCCCACCAACTATATTCCCACCTTACCTCCTAATCCTATTTTACTCTTCCCCATGTCACACTTCCCAAAAAACCCTTCACCAATCACCTCAATCTCTCTTTCCAATCACCTATTCACCACTCACATCCACCCACTCTTCCCCATAAACCCCACCTACCTTCAAAATTCAAAAATATTTTCCCACCCAATCCCACCCTAAATGGCCGAACCTACCCTCTCCCCTCTCCCTATATATACCCTTCCATTCTACTTCATTTTCACACAACACTACCCCCTCTACTATACCTTGGCCGAATCTATCTCCCCTCACTATCCTCCAATTTCTTCTTCTTCTTCTTCTCTTCTTTCTTCTTTTGCTCGAGGGCGAGCAATATTTTAAGTTTGGTGTGGTAAAAAGGAAGAGGATGAATGCATCATCCTTGGAAGACCTTTCCTAGCCACAGCAGGAGCTGTAATAGATGTCAACAGAGGTGAAATAGTCCTTCAATTGAATGGGGACTACCTTGTGTTTAAGGCACATGGCCATCCCTCTGTGACAAAAGAGAGTAAGCATGAAGAGCTTCTCTCAGTTCAGAGTCAAGAAAAGCCCCCACAGTCAAACTCTAAGTTTGGTGTTGTGAGGCCACAACCAAACTCTAAGTTTGGTGTTAAGACCCCATATCCAAACTCTAAGTTTGGTGTTGGGACTATACAACATTGACCTAATCACCTTTGTGGCTCCATGAGAGCCACTGTCAAGCTATTGACATTAAAGAAGCGCTTGTTGGGAGGAAACCCAATTTTATTTATCTAATTTTTATTTTATTTTATTTTATTGTTATTTTGTGTTTTATTAGGTACATGATCATGAGGAGTCACGAAAAAA
>NC_029780.3:46897082-46897785 GCF_000817695.3 Arachis duranensis
GAGTGTTCTTGGTGCTCCACCCTTAGTTGTCCATGTTGGAACTCAATTCTCCTAGGTAGGTGTTGATTTGCTCCCAATGGTTTTGTGGAGGAAAGTGCATCCCTTGAGGCATCTCAGGGATTTGATGATGAGAGGGGTCTCTTGTTTGCTCCATCCTCTTCTTAGTGATGGGCTTGTCCTCATCAATGGGGATGTCTCCCTCTATGTCAACTCCAACTGAATAACAGAGGTGACAAATGAGATGAGGAAAGGCTAACCTTGCCAAGGTAGAGGACTTGTCTGCCACCTTATAAAGTTCTTGGGATATAACCTTATGAACTTCTATTTCTTCTCCAATCATGATGCTATGAATCATGATAGCCCGGTCTATAGTAACTTCGGACCGGTTGCTAGTGGGAATGATTGAGCGTTGGATAAACTCCAACCATCCCCTAGCCACGGGTTTGAGGTCATGCCTTCTCAGTTGAACCGGCTTCCCTCTAGAATCTCTCTTCCATTGGGCGCCCTCTTCAAAAATGACTGTGAGGACTTGGTCCAACCTTTGATCAAAGTTGACCCTTCTAGTGTAGGGATGTTCATCTCTTTGCATCATGGGCAAGTTGAATGCCAACCTTACATTTTCCGGACTAAAATCCAAGTATTTCCCCCGAACCATTGTAAGCCAATTCTTTGGGTCCGGGTTCACACTTTGATCATGGTTCTT
>NC_029780.3:46900704-46901162 GCF_000817695.3 Arachis duranensis
TTAAGCTCAAAGTTGTTTGCTCCAATGGCAGGGATAGAGATGCTTCTCCCATAGAAGTCGGGAGTAGGTGCAGTAAAGTCACCCAGCACCTTCCTTGCATTGTTGGCATTGTTGTTGTTTTCGGCTGCCATGGGTTCTTCCTCTTTGAAGATTTCTGTTAGGTCCTCTACAGAGAATTGTGCCTTAGCTTCTCTTAGCTTTCACTTCAAGGTCCTTTCAGGTTCAGGATCAGCCTCAACAAGAATGTTTTTGTCTTTGCTCCTGCTCATATGAAAGAGAAGAGAACAAGAAAATATGGAATCCTCTATGTCACAGTATAGAGATTCCTTGAGGTGTTAGAGGAAAAGAAAAATAGAAGGAAGAGGTAGAAAATTCGGACTTATCAAGGAAGATGGAGTTCGAATTGTGCATTAAGGAATAGTGTTAGTCCATAAATAGAAGGATGTGAGAAGAGGGGA
>NC_029780.3:46901392-46904057 GCF_000817695.3 Arachis duranensis
ATGTGATTGAGAAGATATGATTTGAAAAACATTTTTAAAAAGATTTGATTTTAAAAATTAATAACCTGACTAACAAGAAAAGATATGATTCAAACATTAAACCTTTCTCAACAGAAAAGGCAACATACTTGAAATGTTGAATCAAATCATTAATTGATAGCAAGTATTTTTGAAAATAGAAAGAAATTGATTTTGAAAAAGATTTGATTGAAAAAATTTGATTTGAAAAAGATTTGATTTTGAAAGATTTTGAAAACTTAAAAGAAATTGGCATTAAAAACAAAATCTTCCCTCTTGTGCGATCCTGGCGTTAAACACCCAGAATGGTGCACATTCTGGCGTTTAACGCCCAAACCACTACCCTTTTGGGCGTTAAACGCCCAGCCAGGCACCCTGGCTGGCGTTTAAACGCCAATTTGCCTTCTTCACTGGGCGTTTTGAACGCCCAGCTTTTTCTGTGTAATTCCTCTGCTGTATGTTCTAAATCTTCAATTCTCTGTATTATTGACTTGAAAAGACACAAATTAAACTTTTTTTGGATTTTTAATAATGAGGAATAATAAAAAATGCAATTGAAATCAAATAAACAAATGCATGCAGGACACCAAACTTAAAAGTTTGTATACTATTGACACTAACAAGTTGAGAATGCATATGAGAAACAACAAAACACCCAAGACAAGAGAATTTAAAGATCAGAGCCATGAAACCATCAAGAACATCTTGAAGATCACTTAAGACACATGAATGAATGCAAGAAGAACAGAAACATGCAATTGACACCAAACTTAACATGTAATTTTTTTTTTTTGATTTTTCAAAAATTAAGTGGAAAAGAAAATAAAGATATCAAAATTCTTAATGAGAATTCCAGGAATCATTGCAATGCTAGTCTAAGACTCCGGTCCAGGAATTAGACATGGCTTCATAGCCAGCCAAGCTTTCAAAGAAAGCTCCGGTCCAAAACACTAGACATGGCCAATGGCCAGCCAAGCCTTAGCAAATCATTGCTCCAACAGCAAGATTGATAGAAATCAACAAGCTCTTGTGATGATAAGTTGAAACCTCGGTCCAATAAAATTAGACATGGCTTCACAGCCAGCTAGACTTCAACAGATCATCATGAAACTCTAGAATTCATTCTTAAGAATTCTGAAAAATACCTAATCTAAGCAACAAGATGAACCGTCAGTTGTCCATACTCGAACAATCCCCGGCAATGGCGCCAAAAACTCGGTGCACGAAATTGTGATCACTACAACTCAAATAATCCCCGGTGATGAATCCAAAAACTTGGTGTTCAATACCATGGCATAAACACAACTTCGCACAACTAACCAGCAAGTGTACTGGGTCGTCCAAGTAATAAACCTTACGCGAGTAAGGGTCGATCCCACAGAGATTGTTGGTATGAAGCAAGCTATGGTCACCTTGTAAATCTTAGTCAGACAAACTCAAATGGTTATGAATGATGAATAAAACATAAAGATAGAGATAGAGATACTTATGTAATTCATTGGTGGGAATTTCAGATAAACGTATGAAGATGCTTTGTCCCTTCTGTCTCTCTGCTTTCCTACTGTCTTCATCCAATCCTTCTTACTCCTTTCCATGGCAAGCTGTATGTAGGGTTTCACCGTTGTCAGTGGCTACCTCCCATCCTCTCAGTGAAAATGTTCAACGCACACTGTCACGGCACGGCTATCCATCTGTCAGTTCTCAATCAGGCCGGAATAGAATCCAATGATTCTTTTGCGTCTGTCACTAACGCCAAGCCCTCAGGAGTTTGAAGCTCGTCACAGTCATTCAATCATTGAATCCTACTCAGAATACCACAGACAAGGTTTAGACCTTCCGGATTCTCTTGAATGCCGCCATCAATTCTAGCTTATACCACGAAGATTCCGGTTAAAGAATCCAAGAGATATCCACCCAATCTAAGGTAGAACGGAGGTGATTGACAATCACACGTTCATAGGTGAGAATGATGATAAGTGTCACGGATCATCACATTCATCAAGTTGAAGAACAAGTGATATCTTAGAACAAGAACAAGCGGAATTGAATAGAAGAACAATAGTAATTGCATTAATACTCGAGGTACAGCAGAGCTCCACACCTTAATCTATGGTGTGTAGAAACTCCACCGTTGAAAATACATAAGAACAAGGTCTAGGCATGGCCGAATGGCCAGCCTCCCAATGATCTAAGAACTAGATGTCCAAAGATGATCCTAAGATCGAAAAATGATCAAAAGATTGAAAATGCAATAGTAAAAGGTCCTACTTATAGAGAACTAGTAGCCTAGGGTTTACAGAGATGAGTAAATGACATAAAAATCCACTTCCGGGCCCACTTGGTATGTGCTTGGGCTGAGCATTGAAGCATTTTCGTGTAGAGACTCTTCTTGGAGTTAAACGCCAGCTCCTTATGCCAGTTTGGGCGTTTAACTCCCATCCTTGTGCCAGTTCTGGCGTTTAACGCTGGGAATTCTGATGGTGACTTTGAACGCCGATTTGGGCCATCAAATCTTGGGCAAAGTATGGACTATTATATATTGCTGGAAAGCCCAGGATGTCTACTGTCCAACGCCGTTGAGAGCGCGCCAATTGGGCTTCTGTAGCTCCAGAAAATCCACTTCGAATGCAGGGAGGTCAGAATCCAA
>NC_029780.3:46904217-46904540 GCF_000817695.3 Arachis duranensis
ATAGTAAAGTCCAGAAAAGTGAATTTTAACTAAAAACTAATAAAAATATACTAA
Organism: Arachis duranensis; assembly: GCF_000817695.3. NCBI lineage: Eukaryota > Viridiplantae > Streptophyta > Magnoliopsida > Fabales > Fabaceae > Arachis > Arachis duranensis. Next base: position 46,904,272 of record NC_029780.3, read on the forward strand.
AAACTAACTAAAATATACTAAAAACATACTAAAAACAATGCCAAAAAGCGTACAAATTATTGGGAGCTCAAGAAATGCATGAGGAAGCTCATCATCAAGAAATCCCTGAGATGCCTCAAGGGATGCACTTTCCTCCCAACAACTATTGGGAACAACTCAACACCTCCTTAGAAGATTTGAGCCACAATGTTGAACAATTAAGGGTGGAACATCATGAGCACTCCATCATTCTCCAAGAAATAAGAGAAGACCAAAGAGCAATGAGGGAG
>NC_029780.3:46904546-46905170 GCF_000817695.3 Arachis duranensis
TAAGAGAAGATCAAAGAGCAATGAGGGAGGAGCAACAAAGGCAAGGAAGGGATATAGAAGAGCTTAAGAACATTGCTAGTCCTTCAAGAAGAAGACGGCACTAAGGTGGATTCATTCCTTGATCTTATTTCTTTCTGCTTTTCGGTTTTTATGTTGTGTTTATCTATGTTTTGTGTCTTTATTCCATGATCATTAGTATGTAGTAACCATGTCTTAAAGCTATGATTAAAATCCATTTATCCTTCACCTCTCTTAAATGAATATGCTTTAACTCAAAAGAACAAGAAGTACATGAAATTCGAATTTATCCTTGAATTTAATTTAATTATATTGATGTGGTGACAATACTTTTTGTTTTTTGAATGAATGATTGAACAGTGCATATTTTTGATCTTTTTGTTTATGAATGTTAAAACTGTTGGCTCTTGAAAGAATGATGAACAAAGAGAAATGTTATTGATGATCTGAAAAATCATGAAAATTGATTCTTGAAGCAAGAAAAAGAAGTGAAAAAAAAAATAGAAAGAAAAAGAAAAAGCAAGCAGAAAAAGCCAATAGCCCTTAAAACCAAAAGGCAAGGGTAAAAAGGATCCAAGGCTTTGAGCATCAATGGATAGGAGGGCC
>NC_029780.3:46905774-46906138 GCF_000817695.3 Arachis duranensis
GCTGAAATTGAGGGACTTGAGCAAAACTCTGAAAAAGGGCTGACAAAAGGACTGCTGATGCTGTTGGAATCTGACCTCCCTGCACTCAAAATGGATTTTTTGGAGCTACAAACTCCAATTGGCGCGCTCTCAACGGCGTTGGAAATTAGACATCCAGAGCTTTCCAGCAATATATAATTGTCCATACTTTATTCGGAAATTGATGACGTAACTTGGCGTTGAACGCCAAGTACATGCTGTTGTCTAGAGTTAAACGCCAGAAACACGTCATGATCCGGAGTTAAATGCCCAAAACACGTTATAACTTGGAGTTCAACTCCAAGAAAAGCCTCAGCTCGTGGATAGATCAAGCTCAGCCCAAGCA
>NC_029780.3:46906358-46939378 GCF_000817695.3 Arachis duranensis
CAGGGGTCTGGCCATTTGGCATGCCTGAACCTTTCACTTATGTATTTTCAACAGTGGAGTTTCTGCACACCATAGATTAAGGGTGTGGAGCTCTGCTGTACCTCAAGTTTCAATACAATTACTATTACTTTCTATTCAATTCTCTTTTATTCTTATTTCAAGATATACGTTGCACAACACTTTGATGAATATGGTGATCCGTGACACTCATCATCATTCTCACCTATGAACGCGCGTGACTGACAACCACTTCCATTCTACTCTAGGCCGGGCGCATATCTCTTAGATTCCTCAACAGAATCATCGTGGTATAAGCTAGATAGATAGCGGCATTCATGGGGATCCGGAAAGTCTAACCTTGTCTGTGGTATTCCGAGTAGGATCCCGGGAATCCGAAAAGTCTAACCTTGTCCGTGGTATTCCGAGTAGGATTCCGGTATTGAATGACTGTGACGGGCTTCAAACCCACGATTGCTGGGCGTGATGACAAACGCAAAAGGATCAATGGATCCTATTCCAACATGATCGATAACCAACAGCTGATTAGCCGTGCTGTGACAGAGCATTTGGACCATTTTCACTGAGTGGATGGGATGTAGCCATTGTCAAGGGTGATGCCTCCAGACGATTAGCCGTGCAGTGACAGCGCATAGGACCATTTTCCTGAGAGGATTAAAAGTAGCCATTGATGATGGTGATGCCCTACATACAGCTTGCCATGGAAAGGAGTAAGAAGGATTGGATGAAAGCAATAGGAAAGTAGAGATTCGAGAGGATTCTAGCATCTCCACACGCCTATCTGAAATTCCCACTATTGATCTACATAAGTATTTCTATTCTTTTTTTTATTTTATTTATCTTTTAATTATCTAATCCAATTACATTTGACCCTATGAATCCACTTAACTGAGATTTACAAGGTGACCATAGCTTGCTTCATACCAACAATCTCTGTGGGATCGACCCTTACTCACGTAAGGTATTACTTGGATGACCCAGTACACTTGCTGGTTAAGTTGAACGGAGTTGTGTCCACACATAGTTGAAAAAGCAATGAATTTTACAAAATATAATAACAAGGGAATCACAATTTCGTCCACCAGTTCCCGGGGTGATAGATGTTAGAATAAACTCCAGGATTCCAAGCCTTGCTTTTAAATCCGCCTCCGTCCTGATCAACATGTCTCCATCCGGGCGGTTTAAAAAGTAGAATCTCACCGTGGTGACCAAACGTTCTCCATGATCCGTGCAATTGAGTATCATACCAATCCGTGTACTTCGAGGTGAAGCGTGGAACTTTATTGAACCTTGTGCACCAGCTCTGAGTACGAGCCATTTCCCTTTTACTCTTAAGGCCGCAGAGAGCTCTAAGCTGGCCATCTGTTTCGAGTAAACCATATTCAAGTGAAGAAGTAAAGTCATAAGTTAAGGATTGTACCCACTTGAAGCTTGTATTAGGTGGTAGTGGCCTTGGGATAGGTGTTTCTGGTGGTTCTGTAAGTTCTACTCCCTTATGCTCTTCTGTGAATTCCTCCACATCCTTGCAAGAGTCCTCAATTGTATCTGTGTCCGAGTCAAATTCTTCTGTGTCTTCCTCATCACTCGAGTCATAGATTGGAGGTTGAGAGAAATCTACCTCTGCATCATTTTCATATTCACTTGGGGAAGATTCTTCGATTTCAAGGAATTCACTTGTAGAGGGAAGTTCATCACTGAGAGAACAGGACTCGTGATCATCATCATCAAGGGAATTTGCTTCTTGGATTATTCAGTCTGATTCCTCATAAACGACTTGCCTTGGAGATTGTACAGTATCTTCCTTAGCATCAATTGTAGCATCCTGGACGGAGTTTTCCTCAATTCTGGATTCCAATGGAAGTTTAGCATCGCCTAGATCTTCAACCAACTCTTCTTCTTGAACAAAGACAGCCTCTTCTAATTATTCTAGTACAAATTCATTCTCTGCCTTGTCCACTAGAGTCTCTAGTATTTCTTTCATGCTACGCTCTTCATCAGGTTGTCCACATGGAGCTGTGGTTGATCCTTGTATATTTGAGCGTTTAGTGGCCCATTGGATTAAAGCGTGCTCCAGTTGTTGAATGGTTGTTTGAAATTTAGTTATTGTTTCTTTTAGACGATCTTCTGCTTCGTGGTTTGCTGGACTTAGACACGATACATAGGGAAGTAGTGATGACTAGGAACGATTGGATTGGTATTGGGGTAAGGAAGGATCATATGATGGCGAATGGTGAAGAGAAGCTTGTGAGTGTGGTGGTTCGAGGTTATGTTGAAAGGACGGTTCATATGCACGGGGTGGGGCTTGTTGGTAGTTACAAGGTTGTCCACCATGTCTTTCAGCTGGGTATGCGCGGTAGAATGGTCTTTGTCCAGGATATCTCGGAGGGTGTTGCTGCCAAAAGGGTTGATTAAATCCTCTTGGTTCCAACCATCCTTGATTGGTCTGACCTTGATGCACATTCTTGCTGTAACTTCTATTTCCTTTAACAATATTAGAACCAAACTCAAAGTGAGAGGGGTGAGAGTTCATAGTAGCAAATAAAGATAAAAAGGAAAAAGGAATTTATAGGTCTAATTTAGTTATCTCTCTCAACTATAATAAAAGTTGAATCTAAACTCCCCTTGGTCAACCTTTGCCAGGGCAAAGGAAAGTCAAGGGACTAATTAAACTGACCTTTGAATCCTAATTATTTCCTAAGAAAAGGTTGGGATTATTTAGGTTCAACTCAATTAGCAAGATAACGGTTATTAATTACGTTGAGTCTAATAACTGTTGAGTTACTAAATTCCTAATCAGAACCAAAAGGGAAAAAAAAGTAAAATTGCTGGAATAATAAAAATATCCTTGGATGAGAAGCAATGGCAATTTAATTCAAAGAGAATAATTATAAACTGAAAATACCACAATTATCATTAAATAAAAATGTCATCAACAGCCAATTGGGCAACATCAACCAAACATAATAAAGGCTTCAGAGTAATCAAAATATAAAAGAGAAATTAAATAGTAAAAAGGAATATTAAACCTGGATTGAGAGTCACTCTAGAAAGCTAAGAGAAGTCCTAAATCCTAATTTCTAAAAACACTACCTAAATCCTAAGAGAGAGAGAGAGAGGAGAGAACCTCTCTCTCCAAAACTACATCTAAAACATGAAAAGTAAATTATGAGATGCCTCCCTATGAATCGATGCATTCCCCCACTTTATAGCCTCTAATCTGTGTTCTCTGGGCCGAAAACTGGGTCAAAAACACCCCAGAAATTACTTCCAGCGCTTTCTGGTCCGTACAGGTCGCGGAAAAGTGACGCGGCTGCGTTGTCCTTGCAACTGCGCGGATTGGGTGTTGGCCAGGTCACGCGTCCGCGTAACCCACGCGTTCGCATCGCCTGGCGTCAGGGCAACTATGGCAAATTATATATCAAATCGAAGCCCCGGAAGTTAGCTTTCCAACGCAACTGGAACCGCGTCGTTTGGACCTCTGTAGATAAAGTTATAGCCTTTTGAGTGCAAAGAGATCAGGCTGGACAGCTTAGCAGTTTCTCCAACTTCTTGCATTCTTTTCACTTTTGCATGCTTCCTTTCCATCCTCTGAGCCATTCCTGCCTTTATAATATCTGAAAACACTTAACACACATATCAAGGCATCTAATGCTAATAAGAGAGGATTAATAATAAGCAAATATAAGATCAAAGAAGCATGTTTTCAATCATAGCATAAAATCAGGAAGGAAAATATAAAACATGCGAATTGTATGAATAAGTGAGTAAAGAGTTGATAAAAACCACTCAATTGAGCACAAGATAAACCATAAAATAGTGGTTTATCATTCTCCCCTTGGTTGGAGCCTCCATTCATGTCATAGGATGCATCTTGAGTACTGACAGCTGAGACTTGTATCCCACTCAAATGCTAAGAATCATATTAATCTACTATGACATGATCTTGTTCTGGGCTAAGATAGCATCTAGGGTGTCCACCTCCATAACTTCTTTCTTCACCGGATTACTAGGATTCACAGGGTTCCTCTCAGAATAGTAAAGATATTAGTTGTTAGCAATGATAAACCCCAATTTTGTGGTTTATCTTGTGCTTAATTTAGGAGATTTTATCAATTTTTCTCACATTTATTCAATGAAATAGCATGGTTTTGTAAATTCTCCTTCATTTGTGCTTAAGTGTGAAACCATGCTTTTTAGGTCTTAAAATAGCTAAATTTAATTCACCTTGATTCCATTCGATGCCTTGATATATTTGTTAAGTGATTTCATGTTTAGAAGGAAAAGATTGGATTGAGAAAATGAAGAAAAAGCATGTAAAAATGTAGAACTCATGAAGAAATGAAGGAATTGCAAAGTTGTCAATCCTGACCTCTTCGCACTTAATCAATCATCACTTGAGCTACAGAGGTCCAAATGAGGCGGTTCTATTCGCGTTGGAAAGCTAACATCTGGGGCTTCAAAATGATATAAAATTTTCCATGGTTGCCTTGCATTTAGGTGACGCGCACGTGTGGCGCATGCGTGCGCATCGCAGGATCAGCGTGACGCACTAAAGGCAACTCATGGCCAGCGATTTCTGAAGCATTTTGGGCCCAATCCAACCTATTTCTGATGCTATTGAACCCAAGGGTTAGAGAGGGATGAACCAAGTAGTCATAGTTTAGTTCTTACCATGCTTTAGGTTAGAATTCTAGAGAGAGAAGCTCTCTCTTCTCTCTAGAATGAGGATTAGATTAGATTCAAATCTCTTATTAGATCTAGATTTTAATTCTTGTTTTCATCTACTCTTCCTTTCAATTTCTTGTTACTACATCTTTACTCTATTAGTTCCTTTTGTTAATTTATTATTCTAGTCATTTTTATGTTCATGCACTTTTGTTCCCTTTGATTTCAATTAATGCAATTTATGTTTTATGTTCCTTTATTGTTTAATTGCTTTGTTCTTATTATTTCCTTGCATTTGGTAGTGTTAGATTTTATATTTCTTGTCATTTTGTTATGCTTTTCTTTTATTCCTTCCAAGTGTTTGATAAAATGCTTGGAAGGATTTTAGAGTAGATTTTTGTGTTCTTGGCTTGGGTTGAGTAATTGGAGACTCTTGAGTTATCAAACTCTTTTGTTGATTGATAATTGGAAGTTGCTAATTGACTTGTATGCCACTAAAGCTAGTCTTTCCTTGGGATTTGACTAGGACTTGTGGACTCAAGTTGATTATATCCACTTGACATTCCTTCATAGTTAGAGGTTAACTAAGTGGGAGCAATGGACAATTCTTGTCACAATTGATTATGATAATGAGGATAGGACTTCTAATTCTGATTCCTTGCCAAGAGCTTTCTTAGTTAATAGCTTATTTCTCTTCTAATTTATATTTCTTGTCTCTTATTACAAAAACCCCAAAACATTTCTTCATAGCCAATAACAAAGCACTTCATTGTAATTCCTAGGGAGAACGACCCGAGGTTTAAAAACTTAAGTTATTATTTTTTTGGGGTTTGTACTTATGACAAATAAATGTTTGATTGAGGATTATTTGTTGGCTTAGAAACAATATTTGCAACAAGAATTTATTTGTGAAATTCTATACCAATAAAAAATCTCTTCATCAAGCAACCATCTCAACGAGCTTATTATCCTCTTCAGATGTCTTCTTCATGTGCAAAGAATCAACTGTGGAGTTGTCTAGAGACATCTTGGCCATCTTAGAGAGGCCATCATAGAAAATCTGCAGCCCGGTCCATTCTGAAACATGTCTGGGGGACACTTCCTAATCATCTGCTTGTATCTCTCCTAGGCTTCATAAAGAGATTCTCCATCTTTCTGTCTGAAGGTCTGAACGTCCACTCTCAACTTGATCAGTTTCTGTGGTGGGAAAAACTTGGTCAGAAATCTATTGACCACTTTGTCCTAGGAATCCAGGCTCTTCTTAGGCTGAGTGTCCAGCCACTGCTTTGCTTTGTCCCACATAGTTAATGGTAAGAGCATAAGCTTGTAGACATCAGGGTTTACTCTATTAGTCTTTACAGTGTCACAGATCTGTACAAAATTATACGTAAATAAATTCGGGTCCTCCTGCAAGAGTCTATGAAACTGGCAGTTTTGTTGCACTAGAGTGATCAACTGTGGCTTCAGCTCAAAATTATTAGCAACAATAGCAGGTACTGAAATACAGTGCCCATAAAAGTTAGAAGTAGGGGTAGTGTGAGAGCTCAAAGTCCTCCTAGTTTGCTCATTTGGATTCCCTCTATTTGGATCCATGGTGAGCTCTTCAGCTTCCTTCTCAAAAGTATGTCTGAGATTCTCTCCGGCTTTGTAAGCTCTAGCTTGTTGCAAATGTCACCTCAAGGTCCTCTCAGGTTCAGGATCAAATTCAAGAAGGGGTTCCTTGTCCCAGTTACTGCTCATAAATAGACAGAAAACAAGAAAAGTAGGAATCTCTATGTCAGAGTATAGAGGACTACCAATGAGATATCCTATGTAAAACGAAATAACATAAAATAAAGCAATTAAATGACTAAAAATTTTTGAAAAAATAAGAAAGAGAAATACCTTAAAATATTTGAAAACTAAGCAAGGAAAAACACTAAAAAAATTCGAAAATTTTAGAAAAGGAAAAAAGAAATATCACTAATGGGACACCAAACTTAAAATAAAAAATTAAGGAAAAATAAATAAAGTTAAATTCAACAATTTTAAAGGAAAATAAAATAAAAATAAATGAACAAAACTAAGAAGAATACCTAATCTAAGCAACTAGACAACTGGTAGTTGTCAATAACCGTCAGTCCCTGGCAACGGTGCCAAAAACATGGTGCAGAATTTAGGAATATCCACAACTTAACCGGAAAGTGCACCGGGTCGTCCAAGTAATACCTCAGGTAAGTGAGGGTCAATCCCACGATGACTAAGGAACTCAGCAACAATAGCTAATTGATTAGCTTAGTTAGGCAAATGAAGAAGTTGTTTAGTGGTTGAAATCGCATAAAACATTAAATCAAAGAGTAAAGAAAGCAAATAAGATATTTGGTGTAAAAAAAACACTGAGAGAAAAATAGTTAAGATTTCGGAGATGTTCACTTTTTCAGATTAAAACTTCTTACCAACTATTTTAACAATAAATGATTCATCTCATGGCAAACTATAAATGACGAAACCCTAATATCTTAGTGATTTAGTCTCCTCTAACCTTTGTCAGCCACCACCATCGTGGTCACTTGATACAAATTAGAGGGTTAAGTTCAAAACTAGTTTATGGCCACAAAAACCCTAATTATCCAAAGCTAACAGGATTATATGTTTCGTATCCCAATTAGTTCATGTAATTGGCAATTTAGGAGGAATTTACTTTCAAGCTATGTTCAGGTCACAGACCTCTTCCAAGGGTCACAAGAATGCTTCTGGAATAAGGTCATACTTTCGTTCCACCCAGATTCATAAAATTAAGTACAAAAGTAATCATTGAATCTGAATCAGTACATCAATTAAAATAGAAAAACAATAATTTCAATCCATAGAAGATAAACAAAGCTCCTAACTTAACTAGAGAGGTTTAATGGCCCATGACTTACAGAGAAAAACTAGGGTTCTGAAAGGTATACCAAACACCAAAAGAGATCGAATCTTTTCTAAAGGGAGAATCTTTTCTCTTTTATATCTAACCTAGTTTGGTTTGTGTTCATACACTGGTCTGAGCTGAAGGGCCGAGTCGACCAAAGGCAAAAGGGGCCAACCTCATGAAAGGTTGGACCGCTACCGACCTTTCCTCTAAAAGAGCTCGGGAGATCTCCCTAGAAGCCCAAAGAGGCCCATATTGGAGAATCACCGCCAACAAGAAGGCGGTTAACCAAAGGTGCAATCTCATTTGCCAAAGATAAGATAAGATAACAAACTTATCTTAAAAAGAAAGATCACCAAGCACCATTATAAATATACTGGAGCACCTAGGTATACTAATAGTCCAATTCTACTAAAAACATGCCTAAACCCCGTACTGATTTAAGAATCGGAGTCTCTTGCAGGTACCACCACTCCCCGGTGATCGATGACTAACAGTACCTCAAGCTCCAACAAGTCAGACACGACAGCCCTGACCAAATCGGAAGATCTCGTCCAAGATTGATCTCAACATTTCAGATAACCCTCAGAATATTTTCAAAATAAAATAAAATATTAAATCCTAAAACTAAAACATATTGTTCTTAAAATAAAAGAATTACAAATATAAAATAAAAGATAACTAATAAAAGATAAGTCCAACTAGAGATTTGGGTGCCCATTTTTGCCAAAACGGCATCCTTTTGGGCCCAAAAAAGGGAAAGGGCTTTGTTCATGTAAGAAAACCCTAATCCCAAACAGCCCGACGATGCTAACACATAGAACAGAGAAACACTATCTTCTCCAAGACTCCAAGCCCTCACTCTCTTCTCCAAGCCCATCGTGCCGCCATCCACCGTTGTCTGCGCTGCCACGCTGGAGGCTGGACGGATCCCGCACCATCTTCTTCCTCATGATGCAGCGCCGCCACCATCATTCATATCCACTCCTCAATCCTCACTTCGTGGGTGAAGCTAAAGGTTGACGGTGATGCTGAAGGTTCCTCGACGCTTCACGGCACTTTTGTTCTTCCCCTCGTTCCTCGCCTTTGGTCTATGTTCCTCGCCCTCTATTCTGCACTTCTGCGGTTCTGCCTGAGCTGAAGGTTGCCTGAGCTACCTTTTTTTCTTCTTCGGTTCTACCTGAGCTACCTTCTCCAAGGTAATTTTTCCCCAAATTTAAATATCAATAATTTCGGTTCTGCCTGAGCTTCCATTGGTTCTGCCATTTTGGTTCTAACTTCTGATATTAATAGTTTAAATTTTTTTTAGTTTAAATTCTGGTCATCTGGTGTGATGAATGATGAAATTAGTTATTGAAATTTGATGGAAAAAAAATTAAACATGCTTTAATAAGTTAATAATGTATAAAAAATTAAACTGATGCTTTAATTAGTGTTAGATACTTAAACTAATAGTTACTTAGTTAGTTGTATTTTGTTGAAGAATCTGATATCTGAAACTGAAATACTGAAACTTTGAAATGTTAGGGTTAGTTTAGTTTGATTGTAATAGCTGCTTCTTGTAATTTGTAGTTGTTACTTGTTAGTGTTGCTGTGTTAGTTATGAGTTTATCAATTTTGATAGTGGACCAGTGGATAACTTGGCAATTGAAATCTGAAATCTAATTTTGTTATTTATCATTTATTCATTTTATCAACTTTGATAACTTTTCAACTGAATCTGAAACTGTGTATTGTAGTGGATAACTCTAAAATAATTTCTAATTATTATTTAGAGATGGATAAAGATAAGTGGATAACGTTGCTAAATTAATTATTTGGTTTGTTGATTTCGGGACAACAATACAAAATGTTTGAGAATGTTGGTTCAAGGACAGGGTCTTCGATTCCTAGTATTCCTAGACCTACTGTTTGTAGGAGAAAAAATACAATTGAAAATAGATGATGGTGAAGATGATGCTGTTGATGCCATGGAAGATGAAGATGTTGGAGGATTTCAGTTTTAGTCTTTTACTTTATTAGAACATTTAATTGTTGCTTTGTTATTTTCTTTTGTTTTTTGGTTGTGTTATATGAAGTTTTGATTGTGTGATTGTGTTTTTTATGTTGAACTAGATGCATACTTGTGATTTGTGAAGGATTTGAATGTGTGATCTAGAGAACTTGTTATAATTGTAGTATTATATTATTTATTATATGTTTTGATATTAAAATTGATAAGTTTGAATGCCTATATTTGAGTAAATATATATATATGATATTTTTTTTAAAAAAAAATCCATAACAGGTAAACTCGTACAAGTCTACGAGTCGAGTCTACTTACCTGACGCTAAACACCAGAGAGGCAGAGCTCCTTGTTTCGTGCGTGTTGCTGGCGCTAAAATAATATAAAACTTAATAACTAAAATAATATAAAACTTAATAAAATTTAACCAAAAATAACTAAAAAAAGGTACAAGATGCTCATGCATCAATTTCACATTAATTATAATTCGAACTACTAAATACTAAAGGTAACCATTATTCATTGATTTATTCTGCTGACTTTAGAGTTCTTGTACATTGATTATTTCAAATAAAAATAGAAACTATAATTAGTAAAGTATGCCAATTCGATAACAAGAAATAAGCAATGTGAGGTACTAACCTTAAGATTTAAGATCCTTTGTTAGGGACCAAACAATAAGCAGTCTTGGTTTTTTTATTTAAAAAAACAAGAAAAAAAGACACGAAAGCAACCTATAAAAGTCATCAACACTGTTAAAAAGATTCAGGCCAATGAAGAACAAATTAAAAACGATAGTCCAAAAAGTTTAATTAAAAAGGAAAAGTTTAATTTATTATTTTATAATAATTATTAACATTCCAAAATATATACATGTAATTTTCAAGTTCACCCGGTCTTTATTATTTTATTTCAGTTTACATGTATAGCTAAGAATTTTTCTGTTTTGAAATTATTGAAACTTATGATTAAAAATTGACTAGCTAATGGATAAATGATTATGTCCTTGTAACATCCTAACTACCAAAGCTCACGCTTGCGCCTGCGCAACTCTGATAGTTCGGACATTACGACGACACTTATACTATTTAATACTAAAATATGAGCCTATTTAAAACTTTAAACCGTAATACCGCTCCAAAAATTACTTTCGTTCGATAACATACATCTATAGATACCATACAACTTACAAAAGCTCATCAAGAGTACATCCGTATATATATACATACATATATAAAAATAATACTACAAACATTACCCAATACAATTCCTAACCCTCTTACAGAACATCTCAAGATAAAGGCGAGGGTAAAATAAATAATAATCTAAAGCAATACAAAGCATCTCAACAACAACTAAATAAACCCTTCGTGACTTCTGCGCCCACATCCTGAAAGGGGAAAATGTAGGGGGTGAGAACATCATCCTCGAAAGGGTTCTCAGTAGAGGGTTTTGGGAATTACTGTAATAGGATACATGAAGATAAACTGTACCAGTGATTAATAACCGTCTTATGCCTCTTTTCAAAAACAACAGTTTACAATAAAAGTAAAGTCGGAAATCTTTTCTGAAAGAGGAACCGTTCAATCCTTAAATCATCAAAAGCCTTTCAAAAAGGTTTATCTATACTGAACCAAAATAGCCTCTCATAGTATTCCAAACCAGAAACATAGAACCGGAATCAACCATCGGTCCATCTCAATTCAACCACGGCCCTAGGCCCAAACAATCCAATCCAACAACCAATCATCACAAACCAACAGAGTGCCAGTTGCAAACACAGATAGGAAGTTCAAGCACAAACAAACAGTTACAGCAAGTAGAACAAGTAGCAGGTAATCACAAGAAATCACATAGGCAAACCAAGTACAATATGCACACCCAAACAATGTCACATAGATGCATATGATGCATGCCTGACCCTAGTGGCTGACGATATCATTTGTCGGTTATATAGCCAACACGACACATCCTGGTAGCTAACCATGGACAGAAACACCCATCGCGGAGCAAGTAAGTTTGAGCTACAACCCCCTTGCTACTACTCGCTCAACCCAGAGCCAGTGGAATAACCACTACTGTAGCTACTACCCAGGCGGGTGTTTAAAAGCTCAACCTGGAGCGAGTGGAATCACCACTACTATCGCTACTACCCAGGCGTCATAGTCTCTGACCTGGAGCAAGTGAGACGAACCACAACCCTTGCTACTGCCCAGGTATCTCAAGCATATATTCATTCAGTTCCAGCCATGGATCAACATCCATCTCAGCCATCCGGCTTAAATTCAAAATTTCATAGTCAGCCATACGGCCTATAACTCATTCGGCTATCAGCCATAAATCAATATTATACATAGCCATTCTGGCTCACGGATCAATCCAGAACCAGCCAATATTCATAATCATACATAGCCATTTCGGCCCATAACAAAACAGCACTTCCACCATTCAACATCATCATATACATAAAACCGGCATTTAAGCTATAAATCACTTTTCTCAAGCCATTTCACTTTGAAATCAAATTTTAACTCTTTTCAGCCTTGGCTTTAAAAATCTCATTTCTCAAATCATCACAGGCTCATAAGCCAAATTTACTCAAAGTGAGTTTTCTTTTTAAAACAAAGCCACTCTTGGCATTCTCTTTCCAAAACTTCCAAAACCATGGCAAGTTAAGGATTTATTTCAAAGTATTCAGAACCAACCATCCAACAATGGGATTTTATAACAAAAGCTTCTCGGCAGAGTCCCAAGTCTTTAGGGGAGAATAATAAAACTCAGTTTGCCAAATTCATTTAAAATCATTAAAACCCTGGCTTTCCGTTTTGAGTAATAAAATAGGATCTAAGCCAAACCGAGTCACGTAATCATTCACTTCTTTCAATTCCGTTTCCTCTACTTAGGCAAAAACCAATTTCAACCCCATGATAAATTCTAGAACGTTTCAACTGTTCAAAATTGTTTTAGTGTTGCAATAATTCAAAATTCAAAGAGTACTTAAAACATTTCTCAAAACATTTCAAAATGAAACTTGTCAATAGGCATTCAGGTTCTTTCAAAGTCATTGAAACTCCTCTAATTGAAACCCTCAAGTCAAATTCAAAGGCATTGCCCTTGTCATATTTAAAACAGCTTTAAAACATAAGTTTCATCTAAATAACTTTCTCCTGTAAGGGATACAATGCCTTTCTTAAGAAGCAAGACTAAATCACAATTTTCTCTTTAATAATTCATTTCAAAAGCATGAATCATCCTTTTCTTTATAATTCAACTAAAATAGTAGAAGCCTTTAGCTCATCATTTTTCCAGACAACATTTCAATAAAGACTCGGATTTTATAGAAATTTCGGCAGCATCTCCCCTAAAATTTGGACTTTGCCACCGGGTTCAGGTCCCAACTAAACCATTCCACAACCTTTTCAACAGTCCAGAATCCAAAAATCAATTCAAAATCACGCTAAAACCAACAGTCGCCTCAGTGGCATATCTCAAGGAAACCATTACAAAATCAAATCAATATCAACCGATTTAACTCATTTCCAAAGCTTTAAAGAAACGGCTCAATAACAAATCATTTGTCCAAAACCAAGTCAATTGAAGTAAACCAGGCCAAATTCAAAAGTGCATTCGACTTTTCACATCATCAAAATAATTGACTCACTTTAAATCAATCTTCAACGGATTAAACTTAGATTTCAAATCTTAAAAGAGTCAACTTCAAAACATTACATTTCACAAAGTCGCACAACAATTCAGCCAAACAAACATTCATAATCCTTCGAGACAATCAATAATACATAAGGCCGATACAATCACCAAATACACATTTTCTCACATCAGTATCCATAATTAATAATTCCAATACATAAAGTATAGTTTTTAGAAAGCGCCCCTACCTCAAAACGCAAATTCCATAACCCAAACGCGTCACAGAGTCCTTCTCTCTTAATCCGAAATTACCGGCAGCTCGAGTCACAACTTCGCTCACTTTCACAGTAACCACAGCAACTCTAATCGCAACACGTAACAGACGATATTAACTCTCATAACAACGAATGCTACAACACCCCAATGTTTAATAGGACATCGACTAAAGGGGTTACCGGAACGTAAACGCTTACCACAAATGAGAAGTGACTTAACCATGAAGCCGCAGCCCTGGTAGTGATTCCGGCAGTGGCAACTTGCAGCAACTCCTAGCACAACAGCCACATCACAACCCTCATGGTAAAGATGAACTTTAATGGATAAGGAAACCGAAGACGGGTTAAAGCTTACCAAATGACACCGGCTTCGGTGGCGGTTTCCGACGGCAACAGCGTTAGCTTCGCGCAACACGGCGGTTCCAACGGAGGCGGCGCCGGCAACACAAGCACGGCCGGGAGCGGTGGCTGGACTCCCAGCTCAGCCTCAGATCTCCCGCGTCTGCTCTGCTCCCGAGCTCTCCCTCTTTGCTCTCCCATAAATGACGGCGAATGTCTCGGTGGCAAGGGTGATGGCAGCACGGTGAGGACGACGGCGTTATCACACGGCAGCGCAACAGGTCGCGCTCCTCGTGTCCCTGGCCCGCGCCTTCCTCCCTCACTGTCGCGCAGTTTCTCTCCTCTGGGCTCCCTCGACAGCGACGACTCCTCGGTGACAGTGAGCAAGGACGGTGCTGTCTACATCAAGGCGCAGTGGCGGCGGTGCGCTCCTCCTCCCTTGGCGTTCCCTCCTTCACAGTTCTACTCTCCACAGGAGCAACAGGCACGGTTCCCTCCTCCTCGGTGCAACACAGCGGCGCGGCGGCATTGACTCCCGCCAGCGCGGCCCTTCCTCCTTCTCCCTCCCGGATCTTTCTTTCTTTCACCATTCTGTGTGTGTTGTGTTCTGCTGGGAAGAAAAGAGGGCTGCTGTGTTCCGTTGGGGCAAAAGAGGGGCTGGGCTGTGGCAGCTGAGAGTTAGGAATTAGGGTTTTATTTTTGAAAATTAGGGTTAGGGGCATTATGGTAATTTCACTTAAAATAGGGATAATATAGTAATTAGAAATAAATTCTAATCCAACAGTAATAACGTATAAAAGTACTATTGGCTCATCAATTTTATAAATTATTTTCAATAAAATGACCAAATCTAAAAATTAGAAATAATATGATTAATTTCTCTATTTTCCAAAATAGCAATATCAATATATATTAAAATATTGATTATTTAGTCCATATCATATAAAATCCTTATTATTTCATAACTATCAACTTTATAATGCAAATATAGGAAATAATCCAACAATTATAAAATTAGATAATAACTATAACTTATTTCAAATTCAATAAATCAAAACTTGCTCTAATTATCTTTAATAAGGTAATTTTTGAAATTAAAGCTACAGAAATACTGAATTTGAAATTAGCTAATGATAGCCCTTTTTCAAAGGTTTTGGGTCTTACATTCTACCCACCTTATAAAAATTGTTGCCCTCAAAAATTGGTACAAAACAAAAGAAATTTCATAACAGTTCACCCTTGAACACTTTTAAGGAAGCAGCAAAAATATATCTCAACATATAAACATATATACGGTTTTCAAATACTTGGAAGGTCGTATGCATAAAGATACAAAGGTAGGAGTATGGTTGCAAGGCAAACATTACAAGATAGGCTCAAATGCAAAAGATGACATGGGTCAAACAGGTGATAGTAAGGCAAGGTATTGAAGGTCATAAAACAGGATGCGGTTACAACGACGTGCTCAACATCTGTACACTAATCTCATCCCAACCTCAAAGCTTCAACTTTCCAACTCCATCAAGCACTTTACAATTTCATGGCCGATCATGAGCCTAATAACTGCAAACTCGTTTGCAAGGAACGAAACATCACAACTCACAACGTTGTACACCTACCGCTTCAACTTCCGTACACCCGTATCACGCCTTAAAGAACTAACGCATCGCGTTACTATGTCTACAAGTCACATGTGATATCAAAATAATTCTCGAGTCTACTCAGAAGGATACAAGATCATAGAAAGGAGAGACACATGTCAATGACAATACTCATCGATTTGAAAGAATATATCCAATCCAGGTAAACAAAGACGCTCAACCGATGAAGTTTACTAGAAATAAATCGATTGACAACTTCAAAGATAACCATTGTATCAAAGAAATCCAACAGAACCAATAAGAAGAAAATTCAGTGCATTATTTTGAAACAATTTCAAGCTGAGTCGAAGAAGCATGAAGTGTCCAGAAAAGAATATCTCAAACCCAAAACAAAGCTCACAGAACTTAAGAGCATGATTAAAAACACTTCTGAATACATTGTTCATAAAAGAGTCGAAAACTTGCAGGAAAATCACCTCGCAGTCTAAAAGAAAAGTTAAGCAACAAATATCCTTCAAGAGAGTAACCAAAGAATAAACGTGGCTTTGCCGCAATACAATTTCATGTTGAAATAGATCATGTAGAATTTTAAAAACAAACTGTACAAAGGTTTGGCTAAGAGCTAAAATATTTTCTCAAATATTTTAGAAATATAGTTATGTGCACAATCTTAACCAAAAGTAGTTCAGAAGACTCGGAAGAAAAAAAATCAAATGCTTGCTCAAAAATTCTCAAAGTCCATATTCAAACAAGCGTGTATAGCATTTATAGCAAGGACAAAAGAGGAAGTTAAACTCTTTTAGAAATGAAAATCCGAGGTAAAAGTTTGCTTACAAACTAGCAAGGAAACAAGTGGTGCGTTATAAACGGACAGGTTTCCATTAAACAAGGAAACTTTTTAAAACCTCATTTAAAATAGCGCATGTCAACTTTAAAACAATTTTTGTCAAAAATTGAACAATGGTTTCAATCTCAATCAAGCAACAGAAAATAAATTCCGTTTAAAACTTCTTACAAGAGAATTCAAAACTTCTTTAAAAGGTTCAAAACAAGACTCCAAAAGTGTTCTTGAAATCACCACCTCAGAAGAACATTCAAGAAGTTTAAGATGTACTAAAAAGGATTCAAGCCTTGCAAGAAAGGATCTTAAACCAAAGTAGTTCAAACAAGATCCACTAGGCATGAGACATCAAATTAGCTTTCAATTGATTCAAAAGAATACAAAAGTCATAGGAAAAGACAACTCAATCATTAGTAATTTCTCAAGGATAAATCTTTGACTAAAAACTCTTGTAAAGACAATGAGAGGATAAACGATGCACTATTTTGAAACGAACCAAACTGACTCATATAAGAATGAGATTCGCAAGAGAGGAAAAACCAAGATCAATGGTAATGTCCACAAGATGTAAAAGATTAGTTAAAAACAAAGTCAAGCATGACATTCATGGAGATGGAAGGCTTAAGAGAGACTTTAGTCCGTTCATAAGAAGAAAGCTATGAGTCCAACATTTTCAAAGAAATAGCAATTTCATGAGCAATATAGCATGCTAAATCAAACTCAATTCAAAATAAGTTAAGTAAAGCTTATCAAACGAAACTCAACCGGGATAAAAGTGATAAATCCTTTCTGTTCAAAATGTTGAAAAATATCGAAATACATAATCAAATGAAGATGTGCATTGGAACTATGGTAAATTTACTAGAAAGCCAAATTGTAATTCAAGGTAAAGGCAGTTCCATCAACCAGTAAAAGTACAGGCGAAGTATTAGAAATAAATAGTCGTTAAACTGTATAAGAAATCTTCAAAATTCATATATAGATAAGTATATATTTATTCAACAACAGTTTTCATAAAAATCTCAAAATTGGCTGTAATCACTGTCAAATAAGAGAAAAACTGAATCAACAATTTTTCTAAGTATGGACTCGAAATCCTAGAGTTAAAATGCACAGCACATTAGGACAAGTTCAAAGCCATATCAGAGAATACATGAATCAAGAAGAATTCAAACAAAGGAAGATAGATGCAACAAGGATTTTAAACAAGCATATGTACTTAAGATCAAACAAGAATGCATATGAATAGAGAAACAGAGTGGAAATATCAAATTACTTTTCAAGAGGAGTAGCAAACAAGAACTTCAAGTTAGGATATGACAGAACAGGTCAACTCGAAGAAAATCCAAGATACACAACTGAATAGCCTCGAGAAATAGTTTCTAACATTCCCAAAACCAGCGATTCACTTTACTCAAAACTCGTATATCGCCTATGATAACCCATTAGTACTTTCATATACATAATTCACTAGTATTAAGCTGGCCAAACTTAATACTAAGAATTATGCAATGCAAGACAAACAGCGTTAATCAATAGACCGTCATGTGCATAAAGCTCTAATACTTGTCATTCGACAAGACCTAATACATGACAAGCACTCAGAGTATGCCATTGAAGCATAGCCGGTCCATTCCTCAAGCTCTACAGGAAAGACCGCTCTGATACCATAATGTAACACCCAAACTACCAAAGCTCACGCTTTCGACTGCACAATTCTGATAGCTCGGACATTACGACGACACTTATACTATTTAATACTAAAATATGAGCCTGTTTAAAACTTTAAACCATAATAACACTCCAAAAATTATTTTCATTCGATAACATACATCCATAGATACCATGCAACTTACAAAAGTTCATCAAGAGTACATCCGTATATATATACATACATATATATAAATAATACTACAAACATTACCCAATACAGTTCCTAACCCTCTTACAGAACATCTCAAGATAAAGGTGAGGGTACAATAAATAATAATCTAAAGCAATACAAAGCATCTCAAAAACAACTAAATAAACTCTTCGTGACTTCTGCGCCCACATCCTGAAAGGGGGAAAATGTAGAGGGTGAGAACATCATCTTCGAAAGGGTTCTCAGTAGAGGGTATTGGGAATTACTGTAATAGGATACATGAAGATAAACTGTACCAGTGATTAATAACCGTCTTATGCCTCTTTTCAAAAACAACAGTTTACAATAAAAGTAAAGTCGGAAATCTTTTCTGAAAGAGAAACCGTTCAATTCTTAAATCATCAAAAGCCTTTCAAAAAGGTTTATCTATACTGAACCAAAATAGCCTCTCATAGTTTTCCAAACCAGAAACATAGAACCGGAATCAACCATCGGTCCATCTCAATTCAACCACGGCCCTAGGCCCAAACAATCCAATCCAACAACCTATCATCACAAACCAACAGAGTCCCAGTTGCAAACACAGATAGGAAGTTCAAGCACAAACAAACAGTTACAGCAAGTAGAACAAGTAGCAGGTAATCATAAGTAATCACATAGGCAAACCAAGTACAATATGCACACCCAAACAATATCACATAGATGCATATGATGCATGCTTGTCCCTAGTGGTTGATGATATCATCTATCGGTTATATAGCCAACCCGACACGTCCTGGTAGCTAACCATAGACAGAAACACCCATCGCGGAGCAAGTAAGTTTGAGCTACAACCCCCTTGCTACTACCCGCTCAACCCAGAGCCAGTGGAATAACCACTACTGCAGCTACTACCCAGGCGGGTGTTTAAAAGCTCAACTTGGAGCGAGTGGAATCACTACTACTACCGCTACTACCTAGGCATCACAGTCTCTGACCTGGAGCAAGTGGGAAGAACCACAACCCTTGCTATTGCCCAGGTATCTCAAGCATATATTCATTCAGTCCCAGCCATGTATCAACATCCATCTCAGCCATCCGGCTTAAATTCAAAATTTCATAGTTAGCCATACGGCCCATAACTCATTCGGCTATCAGCCATAAATCAATATTATACATAGCCATTTTAGCTCACGGTTCAATCCAGAACCAGCCAATATTCATAATCATACATAGCCATTCCGGCCCATAACGAAACAGCACTTCCACCATTAAACATCATCAAATTCATAAAACCGACATTGAAGCCATAAATCACTTTTCTCAAGCCATTTCACTTTGAAATCAAATTTCAACTCTTTTCAGCCTTGGCTTTAAAAATCTCATTTCTCAAATCATCACAGGCTCATAAGCCAAATTTACTCAAAGTGAGTTTTCTTTTTAAAACAAAGCCACTCTTGGCATTCTCTTTCCAAAACTTCCAAAACCATGGCAAGTTAAGGATTTATTTCAAAGTATTCAGAACCAACCATCCAACAATGGGATTTTATAACAAAAGCTTCTCGGCAGAGTCCCAAGTCTTTAGGGGAGAATAATAAAACTCAGTTCGCCAAATTCATTTAAAATCATTAAAATCGTGGCTTTCCGTTTTGAGTAATAAAACAGGATCTAAGACAAACCGAGTCACGTAATCATTCACTTCTATCAAATCTGTTTCCTCTACTTTGGCAAAAACCAACTTCAACCCCCATGATAAATTCTAGAACGTTTCAACTGTTCAAAATTGTTTTAGTCTTGCAATAATTCAAAATTCAAAGAGTACTTAAAACATTTCTCAAAACATTTCAAAATGAAACTTGTCAATAGGCATTCAGGTTCTTTCAAAGTCATTGAAACTCCTCTAATTGAAACCCTCAAGTCAAATTCAAAGGCATTGCCTTTGTCATATTTAAAACAGCTTTAAAACATAAGTTTCATCTAAATAACTTTCTCCTAAAAGAGATACAACTAAAATAGTAGAAGCCTTTAGCTCATCATTTTTCCAGACAACATTTCAATAAAGACTCGGATTTTATAGAAATTTCGGCAGCACCTCCCCTAAAACTTGGACTTTGCCACCCGGTTCGGGTCCCAACTAAACCATTCCACAACCTTTTCAACAGTCCAGAATCCAAAAATAAATTCAAAATCACACTAAATCCAACAGTCGCCTCAGTGGCATATCTCAAGGAAACCATTACAAAATCAAATCAATATCAACCGATTTAACTCATTTCCAAAGCTTTAAAGAAACGGCTCAATAACAAATCATTTGTCCAAAACCAAGTCAATTGAAGTAAACTAGGCTGAATTCAAAAGTGCATTCGACTTTTCACATCATCAAAATAATTGACTCACTTTAAATCAATCCTCAACGGATTAAACTCAGATTTCAAATCTTAAAAGCATCAACTTCAAAACATTACATTTCACAAAGTCGCACAACAATTCAGCCAAACAAACATTCATAATCCTTCGAGACAATCAATAATACATAAGGCCAATACAATCACCAAATACACATTTTCTCACATCAGTATCCATAATTAATAATTCCAATACATAAAGTATAGTTTTTGGAAAGCGCCCCTACCTCAAAACGCAAATTCCATAACCCAAACGCGTCACAGAGTCATTCTCTCTTAATCCAAACTTACCGGTAGCTCGAATCACAGCTTCGCTCACTTTCACAGTAACCACAGCAACTCTAATCGCAACACATAACAGACGATATTAACTCTCATAACAACGAATGCTAAAACACCTCAATGTTTAACAGGACATCGACTAAAGAGGTTACCGGAACGTAAACGTTTACCACAAATGAGAAGTGACTGAACCATGAAGCGGCAGCCCTGGTAGTGATTCCGGCAGCGGCAACTTGCAGCAACTCCTAGCACAACAGCCGCATCACAACCCTCATGGTAAAAATGAACTTTAATGGATAAGGAAACTGAAGAAGGGTTAAAGCTTACCAAACGACACCGGCTTCGGTGGCGGTTTCCGGCGGCAACAGCGTTAGCTTCGCACAACACGGCGGTTCCAACGGAGGCAGCGCCGACAACGCAAGCATGGCCGGGCGCGGTGGCTGGACTCCCAGCTCAGCCTCAGATCTCCCGCGTCTGCTCTGCTTCCGAGCTTTCCCTCTCTGCTATCCCATAAATGACGGCGAATGTCTCGGTGGCAAGGGTAATGGCGGCACGGTGAGGACGACGGTGTTATCACACGGCGGCACAGCGGGTCGCGCTCCTCGCATCACTGGCCCGCGTCCTTCTCCCTCACTGTCGCGCAGTTTCTCTCCTCTGGGCTCCCTCGACAGCGACGACTCCTCGGCGACAGTGAGCAAGGATGGTGCTGTCTGCATCAAGGCGTAGTGGCGGCAGCGCGCTCCTCCTCCCCTAGCGTTTCCTCCTTCACAGTTCTACTCTCCACAGGAGCAACAGGCACGGTCCCCTCCTCCTCAGTGCAACACAGCGGCGCGGCAGCATTGACGCCCGCCGGTGTGGCCCTTCCTCCTTCTCCCTCCCGGATCTTTCTTTCTTTCACCATTCTGTGTGTGTTGTGTTCTGCTCTGCTGGGAAGAAAAGAGGGCTGCTGTGTTCCGTTGTGGCAAAAGAGGGGCTGGGGTGTGGCGGCTGAGAGTTACGAATTAGGGTTTCATTTTTGAAAATTAGGGTTAGGGGCATTATGATAATTTCACTTAAAAATAGGGATAATATAGTAATTAAAATAAATTCTAATCCAACAATAATAACGTATAAAAGTACTATTGGCTCATCAATTTTATAAATTATTTTCAATAAATGCCCAAATCTAAAAATTAGAAATAATATGATTAATATCTCTATTTTCCAAAATAGCAATATCAATATATATTAAAATATTGATTATTTAGTCCATATCATATAAAATCGTTATTATTTCATAAGTATCAACTTTATAACGCAAATATAGGAAATAATCCAACAATTATAAAATTAGATAATAACTATAACTTATTTCAAATTCAATAAATCAAAACTTGCTCTAATTATCTTTAATAAGGTAATTTTTGAAATTAAAGCTACAGAAATATTGAATTTGAAATTAGCTAATGATAGCCCTTTTTCAAAGGTTTTGGGTCTTACAGTCCTGCTGTTAGCTGGCAAGAGAAAAGTAAATACAGTAGCAAAATAATATAATAGACTAACCACAAAATATAACCATAGAAAGACAATTCACAATTCCTTCCAATCCCAAAATTTAATCATAAAGAGACTTACCACTATTTTATGGAAGGCATCAGTTGAAAGAGTATAACTCTCTAGCATATAACGAATCAGGTGTACCTTGCTGATATAAATATATTAGATAAGCAATTCCAAGCTTAGCGTGTTAAGGAACATATAATGGTGAATTTTACCTCTCTGTATGCACGAATGCATTGAAGAAGCGGCTCCTTAGCCTTGAGATTACTGTTTCCTTCCTGCTTTGCAAAATAACACCAAAAATGATTCTAATAAAGACACTATCAATATAAAAGGAAATAAGTTGTGATATTGAATTAGCCAAATTCTCTTATGCAGTTACCAGGAAACAAGTACTTGTACTTATCTGCAATGTTCAACAAATACGCCGGAAGATGCATGGCCGAGTAGGAATGAGGGATCGGCCCCATCTTCCCAATGACCTTGATGAACCACTATTTTATGACTTATTTTGGATTGAATCGAATATATTTTATCAACTTTACTCATACTTATCCATATAATTTGCATGTTTTTAAGTTTTCTTCCAAATTTTGTGCCTTTATTGAAAACATGCTTCCTAGGCCTTTAAATTACTAATTTTTAATCCTCTCATATTACCATTCGATGTTGTGATGTGTTTGTTGAGTGATCTCAGGGTTATAGGACTGGAATGGCATGGAGGATGAAGAGGAAGCATACTAAAGCAGAAGGAACACAAGAAATTGAAGATTTGAGAAATTGGAACCGACGCGTCCACATGACTGAAGCGTACGGGTGATCAAGCCATCTTCTAATCGATGCGTAGCGTGACTAATGCATACGCGTGACCAGGAGCTGCATCTAAGCGACGCGTACGCGTGGCTGATGCATATGCGTGACGAGCGTAACGTGTTGTAGTAAAGGAAATACGTTGGGGGCGATTTCTGGGCTGCTTTTGGCCTAGTTTTAAGCCCGAAAAGGAAGACAAGAGGCTGGGGAGTGGAGCTGGGAGAGAATTCCAATCATTCATTCATACACACACATTAGTTAGAGATAGATGTAGAATTCTAGAGAGAAAAATACGCTTTCTTCTCTCTAGGTTTTAGGGTTTCTTCTTTTATTTTCAGCTTCATCTAGGTTTAGGTTCTACTTCTTATTTTGATTCAAGTTCTTCTTTTAATTTCTTATTACCTCTTTGCTTTCTTAGTTTTATATGTTGTTTCCTTTATCTTGTTGGTTTATTATTCATGACTCCTTGTTGATTCCAATTTTCTTTTAACGCATTTTGGGATATTTTATGTTTATTGTCGTTTATTTTAATTTGTGGTTATTGTTTTCTCGCAATTGTTAGTCTTAGATTTTATTATCTCTTGTTAATTTTCTATGTTTTTATTTTGTGCCTTCCAAGTATTTGATAAAATGCTTGGTTGGATTTTAAAATAGATTTTTGTGTTCTTGGCTTGGATTGAGTAATTTGGAGACCCATTAATTGTTAAAGTCTCTTGTTGATTGGTGATTGAAAGTTGTTAGTTGGCTTGAACTTCACTATATTTAGTCTTTGATTAGGATTTGTGAACTTAAGTTGATTTTGCTCACTTGACTTTCCTTCAATTGTTAGAGGTTAACTAAGTGAGAGCAAAAGGCAGTTACCATCACAATTGACGATCATAATAAGAATAAGAATCCCAATTCTCAACCCTTGCTAGGATTTTTCTTAATTGTTAGTTTATTTTCTTGTTATTTACATTCCTTGTTCATCATTCAAAAATCCCAAAAATACTTTTCCACAGCCAATAATAAGTACACTTCCCTACAATTTCGTTGAGAGACGATCCGAGGTTTAAATACTTCAGATATTTTTATTGGTTTGCATTGTGAAACAAACTAAACATTGACTGAAGGATAAATTTTTTGGTTTGGAACTATACTTGCAACGCGATTATTTTTGTGAAATTATTAACATCCTGAATCTTTTCAAGGCTCAAGTAACAAGAGAAGCACACCCGGTAAGCTTTCATCTTGAATATGAATTCGCTTATGTGTTGAAAACAGAAGCTGCAATGCTAGCTTGCATCCAACAACAACAACTCACCTTGTCTATAGTGTGCATACCTAGTCTTTCTAGGCATATACCTATGAATGGAAGCTCTCCAACTCTTCTTGTCCACAAAGAACTCATAAGAGTGACATATAAATGGTTATTAGATAAAACAATATCAACTACGAAAGCAAGTACAAAATTCTAGCCAAAATTATCAATAAAGCTTACACATTTTAACATGGTAGCTCTTTCTGTAAAGATCTCATTAACTTGTAGATCTACTGACAAAGTTAGAATGGGGGAAGGACAAAGGCAAAGTGCCTGAAAAGTATCATGAAAAACAGCCTAAATAGTTTTTTCTAAATGATAGAGAAGAAATAATAAAGATGAAGATTAGTGATGATTAGATTTTTGATGGTATAGAATTTCACAAATGAATTCTCGTTGCAAGTATAGTTTCTAAACCAATCAATAATCCTCTCATACAAAAAGTTGTTTGTCACAAGTACAAACCCCTAAAATTTATAAACCGAAGTATTGAACCTCGGGTCGTTCTCCCTAGGAATTACAATAAAGTGTCTTGTTATTGGTTTTGAGTTATTTTGGGGTTTTTGAGATTTTAGACAAGAAATATAAATAGCAAAGGAAATAAACTAACAACTAACAAAGCTCTTGGCAAGATATGAGTACTAGAAGTCCAATCCTAGTTATCCTCCTCAATTGTGATAACAAATTGTCCATTACTCCCACTTAGTTAACCTCTAACCATGGAGGAAAGTCAAGTGGATGAATAAATTTGATTCCTCAAGTCCTAATCAACTCCTAAAGGAAAGACTAGCTTTAGAGGCATTCAAATCAATTAGCAACTTCTAATTATCAATCAACAAAGGAATTAGATAACTCAAGAGTCACTAATTACTCTACCTAGGCCAAGAGGAACAAAACCTACACTAAAATCCAACCAAGCATTTCATCAAACACTTGGAAGGCACAAAAGAAAAGCATAGTAAATTGACAACAAGAATGAAATCTAACAACAATTATTGAAAGGAATTAACAACAACAATTAAAAGAAACACATTTATTATGAATTACCTTGAATTGAATGGAAAGAAAATAGAAGGGATAAGAGTAGATCTACAACAAAGTATAAGAATAACATAAAGGAAATTACAACAAAAGAATAGAGGAAGATAAATGTAACAACAAAGAATTGAAGAGTAGAAGTAGAAGAATGAATGAATGAAAACCTAGATCTAAGAACTAACCTACTCCTAATCCTAATTCTAGAGAGAAGTGAGAGCTTCTCTCTCTAAAACTACTTCTAAACTAATCCTAATGAATGTAAATGAACTCATCTCCCTTTGCTCTTCAATCCTTGGCTTTAAATAGCATCTCTGGCGCCAAAGTTGGTTGAGATTGGGCCCCACAACCCTTGAGAGTTCGTTAGGTGCATTTTAATTAAAAAATCATAAACCAGTACCGACGCGTACGCGCACAGCCCGCGTACGCGTCCATGGGGTGATTCGCAAGGTGCGCGCAAGCGCCAAGTGTGCGCGCGCGTCCATGGGCGAGTTCAACTTCTTTGACTTTTCATGATTTCTCCACTTTGCATGCTTTCTTCTTCACTCCTTTGATCCATTCCTAGCCTTTTCAATATGAAATCACTAACAAACACATCAAGGCATCTAGTGGAATCAAATGGAGATAAATGATCA
This sequence comes from Arachis duranensis, assembly GCF_000817695.3. Taxonomy (NCBI): domain Eukaryota; kingdom Viridiplantae; phylum Streptophyta; class Magnoliopsida; order Fabales; family Fabaceae; genus Arachis; species Arachis duranensis. The sequence goes on from NC_029780.3 coordinate 46,932,491, forward strand.
TCAAATTAAAGGTATAAAAGCATGTTTTCACATCTAAGCACAAATAAGGAGACAATCACAAAAACATGCTATTTCATTGAATAAATATGGGTAAAAGGTGATAAAATCCCCTAAAATAAATACAAGATAAACTGTCAAAATGGGGTTTATCAACCTCTCCATACTTAAACCAAGCATGTCCTCATGCTTAAACCAAGAATGAAGTAAGGGTATGGCATTTATTCAATGGAAACTAACTAAATGCAATCTACCTATATGCAACTATCTACATGAATGCAATTACTTGGTCAAAATAAATCAATTCCCAAGAAGCATATATGCACAAGGGCTACGGACTAGCAAGCCTAATTCACAATTAAATTGAGCTATTAAATAATTTTACAAACTTGCATGAAGAGGTGATACTTGTAGGTGGAAACATGTAATTGAGCATCGAACCCTCACGGTAGTGTTTGCACTCTATTCGCTCAAGTGTTTAGGGTTGATTCTCTCAATTTTCTCCTAATCATGCTTTCCAAGATGTTTTTCTTCTAACAATCAACAAATATTTCATGCATGCATACAAGTATCATGAGGTCTTTTCATAGGTTGTAATAGGGCTAGGGTCAAGGTAGGATGCATATTTGGTCAAGTGAGCTTGAAATTTGAACCTTTGATGAGCTTAGACTTCCCACCTAACCTATGACATCCTATACAATTAAGTTCTAACCTAACTACCCATTTTTCTCACTTTTTCACATACTCATGTATCCCTTTTCGTTTCACAACACTTATGCATTGATTTTATTGAGCTACACTTTGCTTTGGGGCATTTTATCCCCTTTTTATTTCTTTCTTTTTCTTCTTTTTCTTTCTTTTTCTATATTTTTTTTCTTTTCCATATTGTTTTTTTCTTTTTCTTTTCCCATTATCTTTCTTTCTTTCAAATTATATACAAGAACATCAATGCATAAGGTCTATACATTTTATCAATACATGAGTATGCACCCAATTCCCAATAATTTCAATAAAAATACAAAACTACCTTTTTATTCCCCCAATGTCCCAAGATTCCCACACTTGAATGGTACTTACACACACTAGTCTAAGCCAATCAAAGATCCAAATTAAGGACATTTATTGTTTTTCGCTTTAAGACTTGTAATGTGCTAAATTAAGAACAAAGTGGGTTAAGCGTAGGCTCAAATTGGCTAACAATGGATGATAAAAGGTAAGGCTTTTCGGGTAAGTAAGCTAATGAAACAATGGCCTCAATCATATAAATGCATGAATACACAAAATAATGGACATAAAGAATCAAACAAATTAGAGATTACAATCATAAAAAGAGAATAATGCACACAAGAAGGAAAAATAAGTGGTTATAAGATGTAACCACACCATTAGGCTCAAAACTCACTTGCTTGTGTTCTTAGCTCAAAAACATGATCCACAAGATATATAATTCAAGCAAGTTCTATGAAAAGTTTTCACTCAAATGAATTGGTGCCCTATAGAAAGAAATCTTGAAAATTTTCATTATTTTGACTAAGCTTATTGTGTATACATATGCAAAAATAAGAAAATGCAAGTAAAAATCCTAAAATCCTAGAATGAAATGCAAAAGTGTTGGGATTAGAAACTTGTCACCCAAAATCGCCGACCGGTTGGACGACCTCTCCACACTTAAAAGTTTGCACCGTCCTCGGTGCATTCAAAGATGAGCAAGGGGGTACGGCGACTCTCCGGATTGCTGCGTGTTCTTAGTCTTGCTTATGTTTCCATGTTTGCTTGTGGTGCATTCATCATGAAAAACAAAAATATAACACCATAAGATAAGAAAACAAAAGCAAGGAAGCATAATTGTTGGAATGAGGTAAATCACTAGAATTGAGTGAGTGAATTAGTGTGACATTAAGAAATATTAGGTGTGTGAATTCTAGATTAGGCGCCTTTTAGAACACACATTAGCATAAAGTTATGTCACAAAAGAAGCATGCACATCACTCATCCTAGTGTGCTTGAGATGCTTTAAGTGAACTTGTAAGGTAAAACAAGCATTAACGAAGCATGAAAGCATTCAAGCTAAGGATGCATATGGATGCATATAATCATGAAACACAATGCATTAAGGTAAATGCACAACATCCATCAAGAGGTTGCCTAATCACAGAATAAGGCTCAAACCACATAGTGGCCAAATCATGTAATTTAATAAGAGTTACAAGCTCGAAGGAAATTCTCATCACTTGGTATTCTTAAAAAAGTAAGCATGAAAAACGCAAAACCAAGTTAGCAAAATATAACCTCAATCATAGAATCCAACAAAGATTATCTAAAAACATTCATGCTAAAATAGCATTTAGGCAATAAGAGGCAGCAATGTGTAGTAAACAAGATCAATAAGCCAACACTTATAATGAAAATGGAGAAAATAAAATGAAAACTAAACTAAAACTAACTAACAAACTAACTAACTAAAATAAATGGTTATCCATGGTGTTTGGAAGTGTTGGATGAAAGGTAGGAGAGGGAAAGAAGAAAGGAGGAGGAAAGAAATGGAAAGAGGAGAATAAAAGAAGTGGATTGAAGGAAGGGCATCCACGCGTACGCATGCATGGCACGCGTGCGCGGATGGCTTATTTCGAGAGTGACGCGCACGCGTCATGTGCGCGTGCGTGCGAGTGGGGTTGTGCCACAGGCACAACGTAGGCGCAGCGCAGACACAACTCTCTGGAGAATGCATGGAAGGTGGAACTTCTCAATCCACGCGTACGCGTGGTTGGCGCACGCGCTTGGATGGTCAAAAACGCTTGATGCACGTGTACGCACGTAGTGCACGTACGCGTGGATGGTGCTCTGTTTTTTCAAAAATTTTTACTATGTTTTTGCACCAATCCAAGCATTCCAAACCTCCAAACAACTACCAAAACACCCTAAAACCTTATTTAACATGATAAACTGCTAATTAAACTCAACAAACTAATCAAAACATGAATTTAAACTACTTTTACCAATGTGTACAAAAAGGAAAATAAAAAGAAGTTACCATGGTGGGTTGTCTCCCACCTAACACTTTTGTTTATTGTCCTTAAGTTGGACTTATGGGGAGCTCCTTATCAAGGTGGCTTACGCTTGTATTCATCTTGGAACTCCCACCAATGCTTGGTTCTCCATTGTGCCCCAAGATTTCTTATGGATTGAGCCAAGCCTTGATGGAGTTCTTCACAAACTTGGGGCTCCCAAAGTTGGTCCTCTTCTTGTAATCCAGGATCCCACACTTTGTTTTCACACCCGTCTTGAGGTTGATCATCATTATTAGTCCATCCGGGTGGTGAACAAGATGAATTCTCTATGAAGTGCCCAACAATCCTCCTAGACCCATCTATTTGAGTACTATTCCCACCTTTGTATTCAACTCTTGAAGTATCAACCAAAATGAGCCTTGATTTGCAATGCCAACCACGAAACATCTTTCGCTTATGCTTCATCCCACAAAGAATCCTAAGTTTACCATCCGGTTCGAGCAAGCCATACTCAAGTAGTACAATAAAGCTAATAGAAATGAATTTTACCCACTTAAGTGAAAGAGTAGATGGCAACCTAGGCAAAGATGCTTCCAAAGATCTTGACAAAGCATAACCAACCCCTGTTCTTCTATTTCTAGGGACTTCCACCTCTTCACAAGATCTCTTAATCTCAATCCTTTGTTCAACAATTTTATCTAAACTTTTTTCCTTACTCAAATCAAAATATGGAGGGTGAGAAAAATTTACCTCCTCAACGCTTTCAAATCCAACCGGAGAAGGTTCTTCATGCTCAAAGGATTCTTTACCACTAAGACTTGATGCTTGATCTTCATCACCAAGGGAACTCAATTCTTGCTCTATCCCATCCAAGTCTTCATATGGAATATGCCTTGGCAGGTGTGCACTTTCCTCCCTAGCATCAATTTCAATAATCTTGGAGGGGTTTTCTTCAACTCTATGTTCCCATGAAGGCTCCGCATCTCCTAAGTCTTCTACCACTTCTTCCTTGTCTTCAACAATTAAAGCTTCCTCCAATTGTTCCAATACAAAGCAACTTCCCTCATTTCCCACCAGAATTTCCAATCTCTCCTTCATGCTATGTTCTTCATTTGATTCTCCACATGTAGCCATGGGAGTTCCTTGAGTGTTCAAGCATTGGGATGCTAATTGATTTGTTACCGCTTCCAAGGCGGCCATAAGATTTTGCACATCCCTTTTCATCTCTTCTTGCCCTTGAACAAGAACACCAAGGGTTTCATCCATTAGAGAATGGGGTGGTTGGAAGGATTCATCATTTTGGGGGAAGAGTTCATAGTAGGAAGGTGGTTCTTCTTGGTAGAGTTGTAGTGGTTCCATGTTTTCCACTCTTTTCACTTGTTGCACAACACACTCCATGGTTGCTGGAAATTGATCCAATGCTTCCTTGAGACGATCCCTTGACTCCTGTTCCTCTTGGATAATATGATTAGGATCATGTGGCTCTTGGATCAATGGATATGAATATTCTTCTATGGGAGGTTGTGGTAGAAAGTAGTATTCATCTTGTGGTTGAAAATTTTCATATATTGGAGGTGGTTCATCTTGGTAATAATATGGAGGGGGTGGCTCTTGAAAGTGGTGATGTTGGGATGGTGGTGGCTCTATGTGTGGTTTATATGTCTCATATGGTTGTTGGAATGGTGGATATGGATTAGGATCATATGAAGGTGGTTGGTGAAAAGAGGCTTGTGTGTGTGGTTGGGGGCCATGTTGAGGAGGGGGTTCATAAGCATATGGTGGTGGCTCTTGAAAGTCACAAGGAGATTCACCATAGCCATTGGATTGATATGCATCAAAAAATGGCTCTTCTTCATAGTGCATTGGTGGAGGTTGTTGCCATGAAGATTGATCATATGCATATGGCTCCTCCCACCTTTGGTTGTCCCATCCTTGATACACATTCTCATTATAGTTCTCATCACCTACAACATAGTTGTAATCACACTCATAGCCAAAATGAGAATTCATGGTAGAAAGAGAAAATAAGAAACAAAAACAAATAAGAAATAATGAAACAAAATACTAAGACTAGCAAAAACTAACAAGCAATCCAAAAAGCAAGCTATTCACAATATTCACATATATACAATAACCAATAACATAACACCATTGCAATTCCCCGGCAACGATGCCATTTTGATGATTAGATTTTTGATGGTATAGAATTTCACAAATGAATTCTCGTTGCAAGTATAGTTTCTAAACCAATCATAATCCTTTCATACAAATCCTATCCTAGTTATCCTCCTCAATTGTGATAACAAATTGTCCATTACTCCCACTTAGTTAACCTCTAACCATGGAGGAAAGTCAAGTGGATGAATCAATTTGATTCCTCAAGTCCTAATCAACTCCTAAAGGAAAGACTAGCTTTAGAGGCATTCAAATCAATTAGCAACTTCTAATTATCAATCAACAAAGGAATTAGATAACTCAAGAGTCACTAATTACTCTACCTAGGCTAAGAGGAACAAAACCTACACTAAAATCCAACCAAGCATTTCATCAAACACTTGGAAGGCACAAAAGAAAAGCATAGTAAATTGACAACAAGAATGAAATCTAACAACAATTATTGAAAGGAATTAACAACAACAATTAAAAGAAACACATTTATTATGAATTACCTTGAATTGAATGGAAAGAAAATAGACGGGATAAGAGTAGATCTACAACAAGGTATAAGAATAACATAAAAGAAATTACAACAAAAGAATAGAGGAAGATAAATGTAACGACAAAGAATTGAAGAGTAGAAGTAGAAGAATGAATGAATGAAAACCTAGATCTAAGAACTAACCTACTCCTAATCCTAATTCTAGAGAGAAGTGAGAGCTTATTGATGAGCGGATAATTTATACGCTTTTTGGCATTGTTTTTAGGTAGTTTTTAGTAGGATCTAGCTACTTTTAGGGATGTTTTCATTAGTTTTTATGTAAAATTCACATTTCTGGACTTTACTATGAGTTTGTGTGTTTTTCTGTGATTTTAGGTATTTTCTGGCTGAAATTGAGGGACCTGAGCAAAACTCTGATAGGAGGCTGACAAAGGACTACTGATGTTGTTGGAATCTGACCTCTCTGCACTCAAAATGGATTTTCTGGAGCTACAGAACTCCAATAGGCGCGCTCTCAACGACGTTGGAAAGTAGACATCTAGCGCTTTCCAGCAATATATAATAATCCATACTTTATTTGGGATATGATGACGTAAACTGGCGCTCAACGCCAGTTCCATGCTGCATTATGGAGTCAAACGCCAGAAACACGTCACGAACCAGAGTTGAACGCCCAAAACACGTTACAACTTTGCGCTCAATGCCAAGATAAGCCTTAGCTCGTGGATAGAACAAGCTCAGCCCAAGCACACACCAAGTGGGCCCCGGAAGTGGATTTATGCATCAATTACTTACTTCTGTAAACCCTAGTAGCTAGTTTAGTATAAATAGAACATTTTACTATTGTATTAGACATCTTTGGTCTCGGTTTTATTCCATTATTCATCTTAGGAGACTATTGATCATTCATGGGGGCTGGCAATTTGGCCATGCTTGAACCTTCATCACTTATGTATTTTCAACGGTGGAGTTTCTACACACCATAGATTAAGGGTGTGGAGCTCTGCTGTACCTCAAGTTTTAATGCAATTACTACTATTTTCTATTCAATTCATTTTATTCCTGTTCTAAGATATTCGTTGCACTTTAACATGATGAATGTGATGATCCGTGACACTCATCATCATTCTCACCTATGAACGCGTGACTGACAACCACTTCCGTTCTACCTCAGACCGAACGCATATCTCTTAGATTCCTTAATCAGAATCTTCGTGGTATAAG
>NC_029780.3:46939517-46955209 GCF_000817695.3 Arachis duranensis
TGAAGGCTGGGCGTTAGTGACAGACGCAAAAGAATCACGGGATTCTATTCCAACCTGATTGAGAACCGACAGATGATTAGTCGTGCTCTGACAGAGCATTTGGACCATTTTCACTGAGAGGATGGGATGTAGCCATTGACAACGGTGATGCCCTACATACAGTTTGCCATAGAAAGGAGTGATAAAAAACTGGAAGGAAGAAGTAGAAAAGCAAAGATTCAGAAGGAACACAGCACCTCCATACACCTATCTGAAATTCCCACTATTGAATTACATGAGTAACTTTATCTTTATTTTCTATTTATTTTATTATCATTATTTAAACCAATAATCTCTTGATCCATTTAAATCCGCCTGACTGGGATATACAAGATGACCATAGCTTGCTTCATACCAACAATCTCTGTGGGATCGACCCTTACTCACGTAAGGTATTACTTGGACGACCCAGTGCACTTGCTGGTTAGTTGTGACTTGCTGGTTAGTTGAGCGAAGTTGTGAAGTTATGTTTAGACCATGGTATTGAGCACCAAGCTTTTGGAGCCATTACTGGGGCAATCAATTTCGAACAACAATTTAAGTATGAATCACAATTTCATCCACCAAGTTTTTGGCGCCGTTACCGGGTCAAGCATAAATCTTATGCCACTCTCTGTAATGGAGAAACTAGGGATCATTGAGGTACAGCCTGCCATATTCTCATTACAAATGGCAGACAAGTCAGTAAGACAAGCTTATGGATTGGTAGAGGATGTGTTAGTGAAGGTTGAAGGCCTTTACATCCCTACTGATTTCATAATCTTAGACACTAGGAAGGAGGAGGATGAATGCATCATCCTTGGAAGACCTTTCCTAGCCACAGCAAGAGCTGTGATTGATGTTGACAGAGGAGAGCTAGTCCTTCAATTGAATAGGGACTACCTTGTGTTTAAGACCCAAGGGTGTTCTTCTGTAAATATGGGAAAGAGGCACAGTAAGCTTCTCTCAATACAGAGTCAAACAAAGCCCCCACAATCAAACTCTAAGTTTAGTGTTGAGAGGCCACAACCAAACTCTAAGTTTGGTGTCGAGAAGCCCCCACATCCAAACTCTAAGTTTGGTGTTCGGAGGCCCTCATCATGCTCTAAACATCTCTGAGGCTCCATGAGAGCCATTGTCAAGCTAGAGACATTAAAGAAGCACTTGTTGGGAGGCAACCCAATTTTTATTTATCTAATTTTATTTTTTTATTTTACTGTTCTTTTATGTTTTATTAGGTTCATGATCATGTGGAGTCACGAAAAAAATACAAAAATTAAAAACAGAATCAAAAACAGCAGAAGAAAAATCACACCCTAGAGGAAGGACTTACTGGCGTTTAAATGCCAGTAAGGAGCATCTGGCTGGCATTCAATGCCAGAATAGAGCATGGATCTGGCATTGAATGCCAGAAACAAGCAACATCCTGGCGTTTGAACGCCAGGAATATGCCCTGTGGAAAGCTGGTGCTGAATGCCAGGAAGAAGCATGGAACTGGCGTTGAACGCCAGAAACATGCTGCAATTGGGCGTTGAACGCCCAAAATGAGCATCACTTCGGCGTTTAAACGCCAGAATTGTATACTAAGGCATTATACATGCCTAATGGGTGTAGGGATGTAAATCCTTGACACCCCAGGATCTGTGGACCACATAGGATCACCTCAGGATCTGTGGACCCCACAGGATCTCCACCCACCTCAACTCACCTTCTCTCTTCTTCACCAATCACCTCAATCTCTCTTCCCCATCACCCCTTCACCACTCACATCCATCCATCTCTTCCCCACCCAATCCTACCCATATGGCCGAAACATACACATCTCTCCCTCTCCTCCATATCTTCTTCCACTCTTTCTTCTTTTGCTCGAGGGCGAGCAACATTTTAAGTTTAGTGTGGTAAAAGCATAGCTTTTTATTTTTCCATAACCATTAATGGCACCTAAGGCCAGAGAAACCTCTAAGAGGAAAGGGAAGACAAAAGCTTCCACCTCCGAGTCATAGGAGATGGAGAGATTCATCTAAAGGGTCTATATCTCAGTGGTAGAACATTTGACTGCACATCAAAGAGCAATGAGGGAGGAGCAACAAAGGCAAGGAAGGGACATAGTAGAGCTTAAGGACATCATTGGTCCTTCAAGAAGAAGATGCCACTAAGGTGGACTCATTTCTTGTTCTTAATTTTTTCTGCTTTTCGGTTTCATAATGTTAAATGTCTATCTATGTTTGTGTCTTCATTACATGATCATTAGTATTTAGTAACTATGTCTTAAGGCTATGAATAATTCCATGAATTCTTTACCTCTCTTAAATGAAAAATGTTTCTAATTCAAAAGAACCAGAAGTACATAATTTTTGAATGTATCCTTGAATTTAGTTTAATTATATTGATGTGGTGGCAATACTTTTTGTTTTCTGAATGAATGATTGAACAGTGAAAAAGCAAAAGCTTGCGAAAAAAATAGAAAGAAAAAGAAAAAGCAAGCAAAAAAAGCCAATAGCCCTTAAAACCAAAAGGCAAGGGTAAAAAGGATCCAAGGCTTTGAGCATCAATGGATAGGAGGGCCCAAGGAAATAAAATCCAGGCCTAAGCGGCTAAATCAAGTTGTCCCTAACCATGTGCTTGTGGCATGCAGGTCCAAGTGAAAAGCTTGAGACTAAGTGGTTAAAGTCGTGATCCAAAGCAAAAAGAGTGTGCTTAAGAGCTCTGGACACCTCTAATTGGGGACTTTAGCAAAGCTGAGTCACAATCTGAAAAGGTTCACCCAGTTATGTGTCTGTGGCATTTATGTATCCGGTGGTAATACTGGAAAACAAATTGCTTAGGGCCACGGCCAAGACTCATAAAAGTAGCCGTGTTCAAGAATCAACAAACTTAACTAGGAGAATCAATAACACTATCTGAAATTCTAAGTTCCTATAGATGCCAATCATTCTAAACTTCAAAGGAAAAAGTGAGATGCCAAAACTATTCAGAGGCAAAAAGCTACAAGTCCCGCTCATCTAATTAGAATTAATATTCATTGATATTTTGGGATTTATAGTATACTCTCTTCTTTTTTGTCTTAATTTATTTTTAGTTGCTTGGGGACAAGCAACAATTTAAGTTTGCTGTTGTGATGAGCGGATAATTTAAACACATTTTAGCATTGTTTTTAGGTAGTTTTTAGTAGGATCTAGCTACTTTTAGGGATGTTTTCATTAGTTTTTATGTAAAATTCACATTTCTGGACTTTACTATGAGTTTGTGTGTTTTTCTGTGATTTCAGGTATTTTCTGGCTGAAATTGAGGGACCTGAGCAAAACTCTGATAGGAGGATGACAAATGACTGCTGATGCTGTTGGAATCTGACCTCCCTGCACTCAAAATGGATTTTCTGGAGCTACAAAACTCCAAATGGTGCGCTCTTAATGGCGTTGGAAAGTAGACATCTAGAGCTTTCCAGAAATATATAATAATTCATACTTTATGCGGGATATGATGATGTAAACTGGCGCTCAACGCCAGTTTCATGCTGCATTTTGGAGTCAAACGCCAGAAACACATCACGAACCAGAGTTGAACGCCCAAAACACATTACAACTTGGTGTTCAACTCCAAGATAAGCCTCAGCTCGTGGATAGATCAAGCTCAGCCCAAGCACACACCAAGTGGGCCCAGGAAGTGGATTTATGCATCAATTACTTACTTCTGTAAACCCTAGTAGCTAGTTTAGAATAAATAGAACATTTTACTATTGTATTAGACATCTTTGGTCTCGGTTTTATTCTATTATTCATCTTAGGAGACTATTGATCATTCATGGGGGCTGGTCATTCGGCCATGCCTGAACCTTCATCACTTATGTATTTTCAACGGTGGAGTTTCTACATACCATAGATTAAGGGTGTGGAGCTCTGCTGTACCTCAAGTTTTAATGCAATTACTACTATTTTCTATTCAATTCATTTTCTTCCTATTCTAAGATATTCGTTGCACTTCAACATGATGAATGTGATAATCCGTGACACTCATCATCATTCTCACCTGTGAATGCGTGACTGATAACCACTTCCGTTCTATCTTAGACCGGGCGCATATCTCTTGGATTCCTTAATCAGAATCTTCGTGGTATAAGCTAAAATTGATGGTGGCATTCATGGGAATTCGGAAAGTCTAACCTTGTCTGTGGTATTCCAAGTAGGATTCCGGGATTGAATGACTGTGATGAGCTTCAAACTCTTGAAGGCTGGGCGTTAATGACAGACGCAAAAGAATCACGGGATTCTATTCCAACCTGATTGAGAACCGACAGATGATTAGCCGTGCTGTGATAGAGCATTTGGACCATTTTCACTGAGAGGATGGGATGTAGCCATTGACAACGGTGATGCCCTACATACAGCTTGCCATAGAAATGAGTGATAAAAAACTAGAAGGAAGAAGTAGAAAAGCAAAGATTCAGAAGGAACACAGCACCTCCATACACCTATCTGAAATTCCCACCATTGAATTACATGAGTAACTTTATCTTTATTTTCTATTTATTTTATTATCATTATTTAAACCAATAATCTCTTGATCCATTTAAATCCGCCTGACTGGGATTTACAAGATGACCATAGCTTGCTTCATACCAACAATCTCTGTGGGATCGACCCTTACTCACGTAAGGTATTACTTGGACGACCCAATACACTTGCTGGTTAGTTGAGCGAAGTTGTGAAGTTATCTTTAGACCATGGTATTGAGCACCAAGCTTTTGGAGCCATTACTGGGGCAATCAATTTCGAACAACAATTTAAGTATGAATCACAATTTCGTCCACCACTTCTCTCTCTAAAACTACTTCTAAACTAATCCTAATGAATTTAAATGAACTCATCTCCCTTTTGCTCTTCAATCCTTGGCTTTAAATAGCATCTCTGGCGCCAAAGTTGGTTGAGATTGGGCCCCACAACCCTTGAGAGTTTGTTAGGTGCGTTTTCATTAAAAAATCATAAACTGGCACCGAGCGTACGCGCACAGCCTGCGTACGCGTCCATGGGATGATTCGCAAGGTGTGCGCAAGCACCATGTGTGCACGTGCGTCCATGGGCGAGTTCAACTTCTTTGACTTTTCATGATTTCCCCACTTTGCATGCTTTCCTCTTCACTCCTTTGATCCATTCCTAACCTTTTCAATATAAAATCACTAACAAACACATGAAGGCATCTAGTGGAATCAAAGGGAGATAAAAGATCGTCAAATTAAAGGTCTAAAAGCATGTTTTTACATCTAAGCACAAATAAGGAGACAATCACAAAACCATGCTATTTCATTGAATAAATGTGGGTAAAAGGTGATAAAATCTCCTAAAATCAATACAAGATAAACCGTCAAAACGGGGTTTATCAATTAGCTCAAGACAAAATGATGAAATTTAAGGTGTATTGGACATTTCTAACACTAACACAATTGTAAATTTGCAAATTTGTTATTAAGAGCTTTGACAACTCAGAGCAGGAAGATAAATACCTTCTAATCAAAATTTTGTACACGAATTCTTCCTTAATGTCTTCTTCTGTTATAATAGTACCTTCAGCACTTTCTTTAGTAGGCAAGACAACTCTGCTAACAGCACCAAATATGTCCCTGCCAGGGTATGGCACACTTAATTCAATAGCCAATGGTGTCAATGTCCATCCTTTTTCAGCAACAATTCAACATACGACAACAAATTCATCTCAACCATAATTTGCAACAACAAATTCAACTACGATAATTTTCAAATTCCTAGTATTCAGCAAAACAAAATTAGCTAAATCATCATTTTCAAAATAAACTCAACTTTCAACAACAAAATCAAGATGTACTAATGATTTACAACATTGAAATCGAAAGAAAAATAACAGGGCCGAAGCTGAAACTCACTTGCCCAACAACAGTAAGAGTTTCAGAGCAGGAACAACTTACTGTAACAAAGAAGACTGATGGAAAGGAGCAGCAGCTCCAATGGCAGCACTGACAGCTACGGCTCCCTCCGGTGACTACCCAAATAGCGGCGATGACGAGGGAGCAACAACAACGGGAGGCACGAACAGTAGCAACTCCTCCCCCTGGGTTACTGGTCTTCGTTCTCTTCTCCCTCTCTTCTTCAATGGGACACGAGGGCGACACTAGACGACGACGATTACGATCTTGACGGCAGCAGCAACGTGTAACGTATAACGATCCAAATTTTTGAAAATCTAAATATAAATAAGTTATAATTTATTTTATAAATTAGAGTTTCTTATTTTTAGAAATTACTTTACTAAAAATAATTAAATTAATTTCATAATTATTTGAATTCAATTAAATTTATATTTTTATATATATTTTTGTTATGATGAAATATTTTACATAATCTTACTAATGTCATTTATCATTATATATATATATGTATATATATATATATACATATATTATTACTTGTGTTTTAATATATTCAGTTTTCATAAATATCTATTTGAGATATTTATAACTTGAACCGCTAACTCAACAATTCCAAAACATGACACCTAGCCTATAATTATCCTTAATCATTATTTAATATATCATTTCCTTGATTCCTTTTCCTTGGCCAAATGCCATTAAGGAAATAAAGATAAAGAAAAGAAAAGAAAATAAAGAGAGACCGCAGATAAGGGAGGGAAATCGTGACTTTCTTAACCTTCCAGCATTCATTTTTTGCGATCCGTAACTCCAATAAAAAAATCTAATTCGATAGAGTGTTCATATCCTCCTCCTTTACACGTTGGAATTACTTTTATTCGGTAGAAATTGATGGTGACGTAACTCTCCTACCCGTTGAGTTTGGCCAACTAGAGTTCTAGTAGGCACAGACGATTTCTGACATTTTCTTCTTCAGCAGCTCGAACAAAAAGCTTCTCTGGAGTTTTCGCTGTTTTGATTTCGTACGGATGTAGAATTTCGATAAATTCTCACTGATTAAATTTGTGTTCGATAAGAGAATGGTTGCTGTGATTGATTATTGATAGAGTTTAGTTGACTTTATATTGAATTTTATTGATATATTATTATATGTGATTAAGCTTGCGATTCGGTCATATTTGTGCTGCCCAAACCATGATAACGAGGTTGATTTGGGGTTGTCATTGTGTTAGTTTTTGAATAAAATGGACGAGGTTTAATGGCCGAGGAATTAAATTAAAAGCTGTGAGAAATCGGTAACCAAAAAACTCGAAAATAGATTTAAAATCAAGTATATATTTTGAAAGATCAAAAGAAAAGATTTTAGTTTTGAAATAGTGTTTGTCTCCAACACAAATATTATTTTTGAATATGAAATTGTAGTTTGAATATGGTAATCTCGCCACATTCAAAGATTTGAATACTAGAAGAATTGTATCATGCCGGTCTTGGACATCAAGAAGACCCAGAGTCCGTCCTAAAAATAGTGATGCAGAAACGACGACAACGCATAAGGCCCATTGGGCTAAGGCAGGACAACAAGAAACCCAACAAAACTTTTCAAATTAAATGGGAGGCATAATTTATTATTGATTTTCAAATTTTTTTAATCATTTATTTTTATTTGTTTTGCTGTTAGAGTTTATTGAAAGATTTAATTTACTTCTAATTTGTTTAGTAGTATTTTTAGAAATTTTAAATTTAAGTCAAATCTGATCTAATCTAATAAGATCAAATCTGATTTAAATTAGTTATCATATCTTTAGAATTTTAAAATTTAAATCAAATCTGATTTAAATTAAGTTATCTTATCTTTTAGTTAGTTTGTTAGGGACCTATTTAAACATCTTTGGTGACACAATTTACACAAATTTTGATGAGTAAAATTTTCTTAGTACTTTATGCACATTTTTTTAGTGTGATTAAGTGAGGTGAGTGATTTGGTTCGCTTGTTGCATGAAGAAGATTGATGGATCCAACACTATAGTGATTCTGAGTGGTGGTTTCTTCAACTTCATCCTTCTTATCTAGGTTCTCAGGGACAGATTCTTTGAAGGTCTAGTAGGGAACCCTTCTAGTGACCTAGGTTGCTAATAACAGGTTTCTTAGAGGTCTAGTAGAAAAAAAATCTTATCAATCCTTTTATGTTTTCGCTGTGTCTTTTCTGTTGCGTCTTTTCTCCATCCTTTTTCTTATCCATTTACCCTTCGTTCTAATTTTTTTATCATCTGGTATCAATTACAGGTTATAGGTAAATTCTTATTTATCTACACGTTCCATGGATCTTGTTTAGTCTCTTTGTTTTTTTCTCTTTAATTTCTACAAATTCACTTTAGAGTCCACAAAAAAAAAGTAAAAAAAAATGATTGAGTATTAAGATGGTGATGATGAAGGAATCACATATGCAAAAAAGGATTCTCGGTTGCAAATCCTTGCATTTAAAGGGAGGAATGATCCTGAAGCTTATTTCGGATGAAGAATGATGGTAGAGTCAATTTTTGCAAATTACATCCTTTCAGAGGAAAGAAGGTTTGACTGGTACAAGCCAATTTTTCTGATAATGTCCATATATGGTTAACTGAATTAGGAAGATCTAAAAGACAGTATGAAAAGAGCCCAATTTGTAGCTGGGAGAAGATAAAGAAAATCATGAGGAGTCAGTTTGTGCCATCATCATACCACATGAGGAATCGAGTTATACCATCATTATACCATAACAATTTTTTCAGAAAATCTTGTAAGTTACAACAAGGTTCACAATCAGTGATGGAGTACCACAAGGAGTTTCTATATTTGATGGACAAAGTTAATATTAAAAGGAGTCCTGATGATCTTATGGAACGATTTTTGTTTGGATTACGCGAAGAACTTGCAGATAAAGTACAATGTTACCGTTAAACGACCAAGTAATTAGCCATTGACATAGAGCACAGCAACAATTTATAGCAATTTGGGATTTCAAATGAACAAATTTTGAGGATCAAACAAAAGTCAAGGCTTCTGATTTCAAGAAGAATATTAAAGATCGACATAAAAGAGGATTTCTTCTACGCCTATCCTTAAATCTTCTTCAAAGTCAAAGATGGAAGAATTTGTTGAATATTCTATAGATGGAGATGTGTCCTTTGAATATTCAAAAGTGCATAATTTTTCAACTCGGTCCTTGAGATATGAGCAATTTGAAAAATATGAGAGAAAAGAAATTGAGAAAGAGAGTGAGTGTTTACGTGAAAAGAATCCATGTTTGATTGAAAGCGAGAGTTTTGAGAGAAAATAGGAGAATAGTGAGCTAGAGGAGTCAATGAGCAAAAAAAAATTGAGAACAATAAACACACTTGTGAGAGAGATCTAGAAAGTTCTAGCTTAGACAAAAGTGCATTAGTATCATTGAATTCTATGGAATCCGTAGTTTCTCAAACATATAACCATGAAATTTTTAGTGTTTTTATATCAATTTTTTCAGGTTTTGTAGATTCACTGGTCAATATAGAGGCATTAATGTGGATTAAAAGGAAGAAAGACAAATTGCACTCTTTGGACAAGATGGTGAAAGTATGGTTGGAAAGATTGAACTTGCACACATAGGATATAGCCACAACTCATTGGGTAGAGAAAAGCCATCAAACTATGGTATTTGATCCCAAAGATTGGGTTTGATTTCCTTAGAGGGAAGAAATGATTCTCATTCAAGATTCGAGGACGAATCTTTTTGAAGAGGGAGAAGATGATACGTGGTTAGGAGGGCATTTTTGTCATTTTAGAGTTAAGGGATAGAATGATAATATTGTCACGTTCAAAGATTTGAATACTAGAAGAATTGTACTATACCAGTCTTAGACATCAAGAAGACCAAGAGTCCGTCTAAAAAACAATGGTGCTGAAATGACGACAACCCATAAAGCCCATTAGGTTAAGGCAAGACAACAAGAAACCCAATAAAGCTTTTCAAATTCAATAGAAGGCATAATTTATTATTAATTTTCAAATTTTTTAAGAATTTATTTTTATTTGTTTTGCTGTTAGAGTTTGTTGAAAGATTTGATTTACTTCTGATTTGCTTAGTAATATTTTTAGAGATTTTAAATTTAAATCAAATCTGATCTAATCTAATAAGATCAAATCTGATTTAAATTAGCTATTATATCTTTAGGATTTTAAAATTTAGATCAAATCTGCTATAATCCAAAGAGATCAAATCTGATTTAAATTAAGTTATCTTATCTTATCTTTTAGTTAGTTTGCTAGGGGCCTATTTAAATACATTTAGTGAGACAATTTATACAACTTATAATGAATAAAATTTTCTTAGTGCTTTATGTACGTTTTTTTAGTGTGATTAAATGAGGTGAGTGATTTACTTCGCTTATTTCATGAAGAAGATTCAAGGATCCAACACTATGGTGATTCTACGTGGTGGTTTCTTCAACTCCAGCCCTCTGATCTAGGTTGTCAAGGACAGGTTCTTTGAAGGTGTAGTGGGGAATCCCTTCCGATGACCTAGGCTGCTGAGAACAGGTTTCTTAGAGGTCTAGTAGAAAAAAACCTTATATGTCCTTTTATGTTTCCGTTGTGTCTTTTCTATTGCATCTTTTCTCCATCTTTTTTCTTATCCCTTTTTCCTTCGTTCTGATTTTCTTTTATCAATATACAGGGATAAATATATATGAGTTACTAATATAAATGACATTAGTAACATAACAATAAAAGATATAGAATTTGGTGAATTTTACCAACTTTTCCTACATTTATTCACTAAAATAGCATGGTTTTATAATTCTCACTAATTTGTGCTTGAAAAATATGCTGTTTGGGCCCTTAATTTGCAAAATTTAATTCACTTTAATTCGATTCGACGCCTTGATATGTTTGTTGAGTGATTTCACACTTATAAGGCAAAGGTTCGATTGAAGGAATGAAGAAAAAGCATGCAAAGTAGAGAATTCATGAAGAAGTGAGAATTTGGTGGATTCAAGGCCATGCGCACGCGTCATCCACGCGTACGCGTGAAAAGGAATTTTGCCAAGTGACGCACACGCGTCACCCACACGTATGCGTGGCCCCAAGTTTTTCAACAAGCTAGGATCGTGCGAGCACGGTTCTACTGCATCCAACGGTCCAAACAGAGATTTGTGCGCGAATGGTGCGGGGACTGTGCATCTAGCACAAGTTCCACGCGTACGTGTCACCCTCAGTTTTCTGCTTCCCACGGTTACGCATCCCTGATGCATATGCGTCGCGTCCATTTCTACCACCCAAGCCTACTGGTGCACGAATTCCCACACTTCGTACAACTAAACCAGAAAGTACACTGGGTCGTCCAAGTAATACCTGAGCAAGTCAGGGTCGATCCCACAAAGATTGTGGTTTGAAGCAAGCTATGGTTATCTTTTAGATCATAGTAAGGCGGATAGAAGAGTTGTTGGATTTGTTTAAATGAATAAAAAGAAATATAGATAATTTAACTCAGAAGTTGTGCAAACTGTGATAAGAAGATGGTTAAGGCTTGGAGATGCTTTATTCTTCTGGATTAATCCGGTCTTACTGTCTTCTTCAACTATGAATGATTTCTTCTATGGAAGGTTGTATGTCATCAACGCCGGTTGAGAGATCGCTAATGCTCTTCCAGATCTGAACCCCAGGGTTAGTGTGGATCCATTATGATTGAGGGTAAAGCTCCTGTAGTTCATTCTCCTTAGTGATCCTACTCAAATTGCCACAGACAAGGTCAAATCTTCTGGATTAGAGAATGCTGCGCCTTTGGGTTCTAGCCTCTACCACAGAGACTCTAATCTTCCCATACCTCGGTTGAACTGGTGTCTCGAGAAGTCCCCAACAAAGTCGTTGATTAGCCGTCTAAGAGATGTATAATCAAGCTAGTGGTTCAATGCTTTCCAGTTACGTATTCACATGAACCCAAGAAGAACATGGATGGTTGCCAGGCACACGGTCTTAGAATGAAGAATGAAGATACATCTTAGAATAGGGAATCAAACACGAATTGAGAAAGAACAGTAGAACTTTATTAATCCACAAAACTCAGCAGAGTTCCTCCCCTCAACCTAGGAGGTTTAGAAACTCATACTTATAGAGAATACAATATGAAAAACCTGAAAAGTGTCAAAAGGTCCTTTTTTTAGATCATGTAAAATATCCTTAAATACTAAACTAATGACTAAGGATTACATAAGAAGGGTAAAATAGCCTTTTAGTGCTAAAATCCACTTATGGGAGGCCTACTTGGTGAGTGTTTGGGCTGAGCTTATTTGAGATCCACGTGCTGGGAGGGCGTTAGGGCGTTGAACGCTGGCTAGGGGCACCTCTTTGGGCGTTTGGACGCTGGTTTCCCCTTGGTGAGCGTTGGACGCCTGGGCTGGGTAAGATGGCTGGCGTTAAATGCCAGTTTTGGGCCTTCTATTCTGAAGCAAAGTCTAAACTATTATATATTTATGGAACGCTATGGATGTTAGATTTCCTTTCCATAGCCGTTAAGAACGCTCCATTTGGATGTTTGTAGCTCCAGAAAAGCTCTTTCGAGGAGAAGGAGGTCAGATCCAGACAGCATCTGTAGTGCTTTCTCTGCCTCTAAATCAGACTTTTGCTTCAACTCCTCAATTTTAGCCATCTTATTAATCAGATGCTGAGGAGGATTTTGCACCGCCTCTACTACAAATATCTTATGAAGAACTGAACGGAATAACCCAGGATGCAGGTTTCCTTGATGATGATGATCACGAGTCCTGTTCTCTAAGTGACGAACTTGCATTCGCAAGTGAATTCTTTTAGACAGAAGAATCTTTCCCGAGTGAATATGAAGATGATGCTAAGGTAGATTTTTCTCAACCTCCAATATATGACTTGAGCGATGATGAGGGAGAAATTGAAGACTCTGATCAAGATATGGTTGAAGTGGAAGAATTCACAAAAGATTATAAGGGAGTAGAACTTACAGAACCACTGGAACCACCTATCCCGAGGCCACTACCACCCAATACAAGCTTCAAGTGGGTAGAATCCTTAGCTTTTATCTTTATTTTTCCACTTGAATATGGTTTACTTGAAACAGATGGCCAGTTTAGAGCTCTTTGCGGCTTTAAGAGGAAAAGGGAAATGGCTCGTACTCAGAGCTGGTGCACAAGGTTCAATAAGGTTCCACACTTCAACTCGAAGTGCACGGATTGGTATCATGCTCAATTGAATGGATCATGGAGAATGTTTGGTCACCACAGTGAGAATCTACTTTTTAAACTGCCCGGATGGAATCATGTAGATCAAGACAGAGGCGGATTTAAAAGTAAAGCTTGGGATCATGGATCCTATCCTGACATTCGTCATCCCGGGAGCCTGAAAATTTGTTTGAAACTGCTCAGAAGCTTTACATGCCTAGTTTGGGACCCCGGAGGCTATTGGCATTCCAAGCATTGGTGGAGATTTCTGGATGAATATAAACATAAGCCGCCATAAAAGGAAGCTCAACCAATGTCCAACTTAAGGACTTTAACTAAAAGTGCTAGGTAGGAGACAACCCACCATGGTATGATCGTTTCTTTTTCATTTTTATCTAGTTTTATTTGTTTCTGAGTCTTATTTTATCTTATTATATTGAATCTGGAGTTTTGCATAACATTCATATTAGCATTGCATTCTGCATTTTTCATGCATAAAAAAAAGTTGCCACGCAATGCGACCGTATCAGCGACGCGTCCGCGTCGCAAGGAGATGGGAGAAAATAAAAACGAACAGAGAGTCACGCGAAAGCATGGATGGAGGCATGCCAATGGCACAAATCGTCCCACGCAACCGCGTCGCTGACGCAAACATGTCATATGGGAATAATGGCCTCCCACGCGACCGCGTGACCCACGCGGCCGCGTGCCCTGGATTTCGACGTAAAAGGGTGCACAACTAATTATTGTGCTAGAATGGTGCTGAATTGGTGCTGAACGCACAATTCTACCCACGCGGCCGCGTGACTGATGGGAAGCAGAAGCTGGTGAATTAAAAATTATTAAAATGATTATGTTGCAAGTATAGTTCTTAATTCACCAAAAATCTGCCCATCAATTTAGAAATATGTCACAGAGAGTTTAAATTAAAATTACTGGGAGTTTTAAGTCCCAGATCGTCTCCCAACGAGTTACAGAGAAGTGTGCTATCTTATTAATCAGATGTTCAAGAAGTTGAGTTGAGTAAATTGGGATTTAAATTGAGGGAAATTAAATAATATGAATAAAAGCCTTGACTGGGAATTGATTGGTTAGTGGTGGACGAAATTGTGATTCCCTTGTTATTGTATTTTGTAAAATTCATTGCTTTTTTAACTATGTGTGGACACAACTCCGTTCAACTTAACCAGCAAGTGTACTGGGTCATCCAAGTAATACCTTACGTGAGTAAGGGTCGATCCCACAGAGATTGTTGGTATGAAGCAAGCTATGATCACCTTGTAAATCTCAGTTAAGTGGATTCATAGGGTCAAATGTAATTGGATTATGTTCTCAATCAGGTTGGAGTAGAATCCCTTGATTCTTTTGCGTTTGTCATCACGCCCAACCTTCAGGAGTTTGAAGCTCGTCACAGTCATTCAATACCGGAAACCTACTCGGAATACCACAGACAAGGTTAGACTTTCTGGATTCTGAGGATCCTACTCGGAATACCACAGACAAGGTTAGACTTTTCGGATCCCCATGAATGCCGCCATCTATCTAGCTTATACCACGAAGATTCTGTTGGGGAATCTAAAAGATATGCACCCGGCCTATAGTAGAATGGAAGTGGTTGTCAGTCACGTGCATTCATAGGTGAGAATGATGATGAGTGTCACGGATCATCACATTCATCAAGTTGAAGTGCAACGTATATCTTGGAATAAGAATAAAAGACAATTGAATAAAAAAGTAATAGTAATTGTATTGAAACTTGAGGTACAGCAGAGCTCCACACCCTTAATCTATGGTGTGCAGAAACTCCACTGTTGAAAATACATAAGTGAAAGGTTCAGGCATGGCCGAATGGCCAGCCCACTGAATGATCAAAAGACCGAATGATCAAAGACTAAAAAGTCAAACGATTAAACTGTCAAAAGATTAAACTGTCAAAAGATGTCTAATACAATAGTAACTTATCCTATTTATACTAGACTAGCTACTAGGGTTTACATGAGTAAGCAATTGATGCATAAATCCACTTCCGGGGCCCACTTGGTGTATGTTTGGGCTGAGCTTGATCTATCCACGAGCTGAGGCTTCTCTTGGAGTTGAACTCCAAGTTATAACGTGTTTTGGGCTTTCAACTCCGGATCATGACGTTTTTTTGGCGTTTAACTCCAGACAGCAGCTTGTACTTGGCGTTCAACGCCAAGTTACGTCGTCATTCTTCGAATAAAGTATGGACTATTATATATTGCTGGAAAGCTCTAGATGTCGACTTTCCAATGCCGTTAAAGGCGCGCCAATTGAGGTTCTGTAGCTCCAGAAAATCCATTTCGAGTGCAGGGAGGTCAGATTCCAACAGCATCAGCAGTCCTTTTGTCAGCCTTTTTTCAGAGTTTTGCTCAAGTCCCTCAATTTTAGCCAGAAATTACCTGAAATCACAGAAAGACACACAAAATCATAGTAAAGTCCAGAAATGTGAATTTAACATAAAAACTAATGAAAACATCCCTAAAAGTAGCTTGAACTTACTAAAAACTACCTAAAAACAATGCCAAAAAAGCGTATAAATTATCCGCTCATCACAA
>NC_029780.3:46955891-46958121 GCF_000817695.3 Arachis duranensis
AAACAACAATATCAAAAGACATATGCACTGTTCAATCATTCATTCAGAAATAAAAGTATTGTCACCACATCAATATAATTAAACTAAATTCAATGATAAATTCAAAATTTATGTACTTCTTGTTCTTTTGAATTAAAATATTTTTCGTTTAAGAAAGGTGAAGGATTAATGGATTTTATTTATAGCTTTAAGGCATGGTTACATACTAATGATCATGAAGTAGAGACACAAAACATAGATAAACTCAACATATAAAAAAAATGAAAAGCAGAAAGAGATAAGAACAAGGAATGAATCCACCTTAGTGGCGTCTTCTTCTTGAAGGTCCCATAATGTCCTTAAGCTCTTCTATGTCCCTTCCTTGCCTTTGTTGCTCCTCCCTCATTGCTCTTTGATCTTCTCTTATTTCATGGAGAATAATGGAGTGCTCATGATGTTCCACCCTTAATTGTTCCATATTGTAGCTCAAATCTTCTAAGGAGGTGTTGAGTTGCTCCCAATAGTTGTTGGGAGGAAAGTGCATCCCTTGAGGCATCTCAGGGATTTCTTGATGATGAGCTTCCTCATGCATCTCTTGAGAACCGTGAAGGGTCTCTCTTGCTTACTCCATCCTCTTCTTGGTGATGGGCTTATCCTCTTCAATGGAGATGTCTCCTTCTATGATAACTCCAGCTGAGTAACATAGATGGCAAATAAGGTGAGGAAAAGCTAACCTTGCCATAGTGGAGGGCTTGTCAGCTATTTTATAGATTTCATTGGAGATGACCTCATGAACTTCTACTTCCTCTCCAATCATGATGCTATGAAGATTCCGACTTGTTGCATGGGGTTGGTTAAGACTTCCCAACCTCTTCTTCGGATCTCATGTTGGATCTCCGGATACTCATTCTTTTTTAGAAAGGGACCTCGGGGATCACTTTCTTCTTTGCCACAACATCATAGAAGTGGTCTTGATGGCTCTTGGAGATGAATCTTTCCATCTCCCATGACTCGGAGGTGGAAGCTTTTGTCTTCCCTTTTCCTTTTCTAAAGGATTCTCCGGCCTTAGGTGCCATTGATGGTAGTGGAAAATAAAAAAGATTGTGCTTTGACCACACCAAACTTAAAATATTGCTCGTCCTCGAGCAAGAGAAGAAAGAAGAGAAGAAGAAGAAGAAGAGAATATGGAGGAGAAGGAGAAGTGTATGTTCGGCCAAGGTATAGAAGAGGGGGTTGTGTTGTGTGAAAATAAAGTAGAATGGAAGGGTATATATATAGAGAGGGTAGGTTCGGCCATTTAGGGTGGGATTGGGTGGGAAATTGTTTTTGAATTTTGAAGGTAGGTGGGGTTTATGGGGAAGAGTGGGTGGATGTGAGTGGTGAATAGGTGATTGGGAAGAGAGATTCAGGTGATTGGTGAAGGTTTTTTTTTTTTTTGGGAAGTGTGACATGGGGAAGAGTAAAATAGGATTAGGAGGTAAGGTGGGAATATAGTAGGTGGGGATCCTGTGGGATCCACAGATCCTGAGGTGATCCTGTGGGGTCCACAGATCCTGAGGTGTCAAGGAATTCCATCCCTGCACCAAATAGGCATGTAAAATGCCATTGCACACCATTCTAGCGTTTAAATGCCGAGTGATGCACATTCTGGGCGTTCAACGCCCACATGTAACATGTTTCTGGCGTTGAACGCTAGTTTCATGCTTGTTACTGGCGTTCAGCGCCAGCTTTTCCTCTAGGTACATTCCTGGCGTTCAGCGCCAGAATGTTGCTTGTTTCTGGCATTCAGCGCCAGTTTCATGCTCTGTTCTGGCGTTGAACGCCAGCCAGATGCTCCTTACTGGTGTTGAACGCCAGTCTGTGCTTCCTCCAGGGTGTGATTTTTTTCTTCTGCTGTTTTTGATCCTGTTTTTAATTTTTATATTTTTTTCGTGACTCCTCATGATCATGTACCTAATAAAACACAAAATAACAAAAAAATAAAAATTAGATAAATAAAATTGGGTTGCCTCCCAACAAGCGCTTCTTTAATGTCAATAGCTTGACAGTGGCTCTCATGGAGCCACAAAGGTGATCAGGTCAATGTTCTATAGTCCCAACACCAAACTTAGAATTTGGATCTGGGGTCTTAACACCAAACTTAGAGTTTGGTTGTGCCCGCCCAACACCAAACTTAGAGTTTGACTATGGGGGCTCTTCTTGACTCTAAACTGAGAGAAGCTCTTCATGCTTACTCTCTTTTGTCACAGAG
>NC_029780.3:46958385-46962677 GCF_000817695.3 Arachis duranensis
AATCCAGGTATCTAGTTCATTAATGAGCAAGGGAGGTTCACTTTCCCAAGTCTCATTACCAAATAGCTTGGCATTCAGCTTCATGATAGCTCCTAAATATTGAGCAACTTGCTCTCGAGTCACATCTTCATCCTCTTCTGAGGAATAATAGTCTTCAGAGCTCATGAATGGCAGAAGGAGATTTAATGGAATCTCTATGGTCTCTGTATGAGCCTTAGATTCCTTTGGATCCTTAATAGGAAACTCCTTCTTGCTTGAAGGACGTCCCAGGAGGTCTTTCTCACTAGGATTTTCATCCTCCTCCTCCCTTGTGCATTCGGCCATATTGATTATATCAATGGCCTTGCACTCTCCTTTTGGATTCTCTTCTGTATTACTTGGGAGAATACTGGGAGGAGTGTCAATGACTTTCTTACTCAGCTGGCCCACTTGTGCCTCCAAATTTCTAATGGAGGACCTTGTTTCACTCATGAAACTTAAAGTGGCTTTTGACAGATCAGAGACTAAATTTGCTAAATTAGAAGTGCTTTGTTCAGAATTCTCTGTCTGTTGCTGAGAAGATGATGGAAAAGACTTGCTATTGCTCAACCTATTGCGTCCATCATTGTTAAAGCCTTGTTGAGGCTTTTGTTGATCCTTCCATGAGAAATTTGGATGGTTTCTCCATGATGAGTTATAGGTGTTTCCATAAGGTTCACCCATGTAATTAACCTCTGCCATTTCAGGGTTCTCAAGATCATAAGCTTCTTCAGAAGCTGCCTCTTTAGTACTGTTGGATGCATGTTGCCATCCATTCAGACTTTGAGAGATCATGTTGACTTGCTGAGTCAACACTTTGTTCTGAGCCAATATGGCATTCAGAGCATCAATTTCAAGAACTCCCTTCCTCTGAGGCGTCCCATTATTCAAAGAATTCCTCTCAGAAGTGTACATAAATTGGTTATTTGCAACCATGTCAATAAGTTCTTGAGCCTCTTCAGGCGTTTTCTTGCAACCATGTCAATGAGTTCTTGAGCCTCTTCAGGCGTTTTCTTTAGGTGAATAGATCCACCTGCAGAATGGTCCAATGACATTTTTGAAAATTCAGATAGACCATAATAGAATATATCTAATATAGTCCATTCTGAAAACATGTCAGATGGACACCTCTTGGTCAGCTGCTTGTATCTTTCCCAAGCTTTATAGAGGGATTCACCATCTTTTTGCTTGAAGGTCTGAACATCCACTCTCAGCTTGCTCAGCTTTTGAGGAGGAAAGAATTTATCCAAGAAGGCAGTGACCAGCTTATCCCAGGAGTCTAGGCTATCCTTGGGTTGTGAATCCAACCATATTCTAGCTCTGTCTCTTATAGTAAAAGGGAAAAGCATGAGTCTGTAGACTTCAGGATCAACTCCATTCGTCTTTACAGTCTCACAAATCTGCAAGAACTCAGTTAAAAACTGATAAGGATCTTCAGATGGAAGTCCATAAAACTTGCAGTTTGTTGCATTAAGTCAACTAGCTGAGGTTTTAGCTCAAAGTTGTTGGCTCCAATGGCAGGAATGGAGATGCTTCTTCCATCAAACTTGGATGTTGGCTTTGTGAAGTCACCAAGCATTCTCCTTGCATTATTATTATTTTTGGCTGCCATCTCCTTCTCTTGTTCTAATGTTTCTGAAAGGTTACCTTTAGATTGTTGTAACTTAGCTTCTCTTTATTTTCTCTTTAGAGTCCTTTCAGGTTCTGGATCAATTTCAATAAGAGTGCCTTTATCCTTGTTCCTGCTCATATGAGAGAGAAGAAAACAAGAAAAAAAAAGAGGAATTCTCTATGTCACAGTATAGAGATTCCTTTATGTTAGTAGAAAAAGAAAAGGGGGTAGAAGAAAGAAAAGTGAAGAATCCAAATACAAGGGATATATTGGGTTCGGATTTTATATGAAGAGAGGTGAAGAGAAGTGTTAGTAAATAATTAATTAAATAGAATAAGAAAAGAGAGGGAGAATTTCGAAAATAATTTTGAAAAAGGGATTAGTATTTTCGATAATTAGAGATAAGATAAAATTAAAATTAAAATTTTAAAACAAAAACAAAAAAAAGAATTTTTGAAAAAGAGATGAGATATTTTTTGAAATTAGAGAGGGAGAAGTAGTTATGTGGTTTTGAAAAAGATAAGAAACAAACAAAAAGTTAGTTAGTTGATTGAAAAAGATTTGAAGTTTTTAATTTTAAAAAGATAAGAAGATAGGAAGATAGAAAAGATATTTTAAAATCAAATTTTGAAAAAGAGAAGATAAAAAGATAAGATTTTTAAGAAAAAGGCATTTTGAAAAAGATTTAATTTTTAAAATGACTTAACTAACAAGAAACTACAAGATAAGATTCTAGAATTTAAAGATTGAACCCTGCTTAACAAGCAAGTAACAAACTTCAAATTTTTTAACCAATCACATTAATTGTTAGCTAATTTTCGAAAATTTGATGTAAAGATAAGAAAAAGATTTTGAAAATATTTTGAAAAAGATTTTTGAAATTTTCGAAAAATAGAAAAAAATGAAAAAAAAAGATATAATTTTTGAAAAAGATTTTGAAAAGATAAGATTTTTAAAATTGAAAATTTGACTTGACTTGTAAGAAACAACTAATTTTGAAAACTTTTGACTAAGTCAACTCAAATTTTCGAAAATTATGAGAAAAATAAGGAAAAGATTTTTTTTTTATTTTTGAATTTTTAATTATGAGAGAGAAAAACACAATTATGACCCAAAACATAAAAATTTTGGATCAAAACACTTAATGCATGCAAGAACACTATGAATGTCAAGATGAACACCAAGAACACTTTGAAGATCATGATGAACATCAAGAATATATTTTTGGAAAATTTTTGATGCAAAGAAAACATGCAAGACACCAAACTTAGAAATCTTTAATGCATGGACTCTAATAAACAAAAAATGCATATGAAAAACAACAAACAACACAAAACAAGAAAACATCAAGATCAAACAAGAAGACTTGTCAAGAACAGCTTGAAGATCATGAAGAACACTATGAATGCATGAATTTTTCGAAAAATGCAAGAAAAAATTTTAAAGCATGCAATTGACACCAAACTTAAAAATTGACTCAAGACTCAAACAAGAAACGCAAAATATTTTTTTATTTTTATGATTTTCTAATTTTTTTGTATTTTTATTTTATTTTTTTAGAAACTATTTTTTTGGAAAAATGAAAAAAAAGAAAATTTTGAAAAAAAAGATTTTTGAAAAGTTTTTGAAAAGAAAATTACCTAATCTGAGCAACAAGATGAACCGTCAGTTGTCCATACTCGAACAATCTCCGGCAACGACGCCAAAAACTTGGTGGACGCAATTGTGATTCCCTTGTTATTGTATTTTGTAAAATTCATTGCTTTTTCAACTATGTGTGGACACAACTCCGTTCAACTTAACCAGTAAGTGTACTGGGTCATCCAAGTAATACCTTACGTGAGTAAGGGTCGATCGCACAGAGATTGTTGGTATGAAGCAAGTTATGGTCACCTTGTAAATCTCAGTTAAGTGGATTCATAGGGTCAAATGTAATTGGATTAGATAATTAAAAGATAAATAAAATAAAAAAGGATAGAAATACTTATGTAGATCAATAGTGGGAATTTCAGATAGGCGTGTGGAGATGCTAGAATCCTTTTGAATCTCTACTTTCTTATTGCTTTCATACAATCCTTCTTACTCTTTTCCATGGCAAGTTGTATGTAGGGCATCACCATCATCAATGGCTACTTTTAATCCTCTCGGGAAAATGGTCCGATGCGCTGTCACTGCACGGCTAATCGTCTGGAGGCATCACCCTTGTTGATAGCTACATCCCATCCTCTCAGTGAAAATGCTCCAAATGCTCTGTCACAGCACGGCTAATCATCTGTAGGTTCTCAATCAGGTTGGAGTAGAATCCCTTGATTCTTTTGCGTTTGTCATCACGCCCAGCCTTCAGGAGTTTGAAGCTCGTCACAGTCATTCAATAACGGAATCCTACTCAGAATACCACAGACAAGGTTAGACTTTTCGGATTCCCAGGATCCTACTCGGAATACCACAGACAAGGTTAGACTTTCTGGATCCCCATGAATGCCGCCATCTATCTAGCTTATACCACGAAGATTCTGTTGGGGAATCTAAGAGATATGCGCCCGGCCTAGAGTAGAACGGAAGTGGTTGTCAGTCACGTGCGTTCATAGGTGATAATGATGATGAGTGTCACGGATCATCACATTCATCAAGGTGTTGTGCAACGTATATCTTGGAATAAGAA